>NC_079198.1:37156714-37159214 GCF_029499605.1 Hyla sarda
TCCAGGAAAAGAAAATTTCAGGCAAGAAATACATTTTCTACTTCCCGATCGTCAAAAGGCGAATGGGATTTGCATAGCAATAAAGAAAATAATAAAGGGTGGGATCATTACGGATTCATAACACCTTGCAGAACGCTCAAGCCAAAGACTGATCCCTCAGACAAAGACACATCCAACCGGTAATGCTTAATAAATGTATTTGGAGAGACCTTGAAACTGTAAAAACAGTGCTTCCGACTGTCTGAAATCGGAAGTCCTTTCCAGATAAATAGAGATGGCTCTTTTAATGTCCAGGAGATGGAGGTTGTCATCTTGAGTCTGCTTTAGGACTGGTAAGACAATTTCCTGATTGATGTTGGAGGTGGAAGATATTTTTGGTAAGAAACCAGGCATGGTTCTAAGTATTACAGCATCAGGTAAAATCCTGAGATACGGATCCTTCGAAGATAATGCTTGGAGTTCGCTTAGTCTTCTTGCTGAAGCAATAGCCACTAAAAAAAAGACACTTCAGAGAAAGCCATTTCCGAGATGCATCTTCTAATGGCTCAAAAGGGAAAGAGCACAAGTTATTTAATACTAAGGGTAGATCCCATGAAGGCATAAGAACGTAAAAAGAAGGTCAGAGCTTATTCACAGCTCTAAAAAATCTAGAAATTAGGGGAGTCTTGGAAAAAATGCCATTGAGTTTAGAATTAATGGCAGTTAACTGTTCCTTGAGGGTATTAGGCTTCCTTCTCTTCTGAAGAAATTGTAGAACTTACGACACTTCTTCCATGGCAGTATGATTCTTTGTGCACCAGGCAGAATACAATAACCAGACTCTGTTATAGACTTTGAGTGTAGATGGTTTCCTAGAGGCCATGAGGGTGGATATTACCTCTTGTGAGAGGCCTTGATCTGTCAATATTCTCCGCTCATGTTCCATGCCGTCAATTGAAGTCTGGGAAGATCCGGATGCCCCATTCCTGCTTGAAGAAGAAGATCCTCCTTGATCTGGAGTTTCCAAAAGTTTCCTCTCGATAATCTTAATGCGAAAGGAAACCATGCCCTTCTGGGCCAAAACGGTAGAATCACAATGGCTCGGACCTTCTCGTGCCGGATCTTCTGAAGCACTCTCGGAATTAACGGAGTCAGAGGAAAGGCATACACGAATCGGTCCCTCCAGCTGATTGACAGCCCGTCCACCGCTAATGGACTCCCTGTTTTGGACAGAGAGCAAAACTGACGAATCTTCCTGTTTCGATGATTCGCCATGGCATCCAGATATGGCGTCCCCCATATGTTTGTCAGATAGTTGAAAACTTCCTGGTTCAGTTCCCATTCTCCAGGATTGATGGAATTCCTGCTTAGCCAGTCTGCTTTCACGTTGTCTGACCCTCTGATATGGACTGCCGAAATTGATTGAAGATGGAGCTCTTGCCCAAGCCATGATCCCAGCGCACTCCTTTTCCATTAGACGACTCCTGGTTCCCCCTTGCTTGTTTATATAAAACACTGAGGACAGATTGTCCAACTGAATTTGGACATGGCAATGTTGAATGGTGAGCTTGAAGTGGTAAAGAGCTTTCCTTATCGCTGTTAATTCTTTCAGATTGGAGGACATCTTCAACTCCGCTGGTGACCACAGCCTCTGTACCCAATTGTTCTGTACATGCGCAGCCCAACCTGAGTCGGAGGCATCCGTAGTGATGACTATAGCAGTCTGACTCCGAAGAGTATTGCCTCGGAGGAGAGTTTCTGGATGTAGCCACCATGTTAAATTCTTCTTGAGGCAGGCCAGGATGCTGATGACTGTATCCAGGGTTTTTGGGGACTTGTCCCATTTCTTCAGGATGTGATGCTGTAATTCCCTGAAATGGGCACGAGCCCAGCATACTGCTTTTACAGAAGATGTTAGCAAACCTAGTGTTCTCATTGCTTGTCTTCTTGTGCAATGGTGGGACTGGATCAAGGACTGGACCGAGGCCTTCAGAGTGAGAGCTCTCTGAGGAGAGAGAAATAGCCTCATTTGAACTGAGTCTATGGAAAACCCCAGATACGTTAACACCGTGGATGGCTTGAGACAGGACTTTTTGAGATTTAGAAGAAATCCGTGATCTTGGAGAAACTGGATTATGATATTGAGATGTTGAAGTAGTAATACTCGTGACTGGGCTCTGATCAGCCAGTCGTCGAGGTATGGAGTAATTGAGATGCCCTGAAGCCGCAGAGCTGCCGTTAGAACTACCACCACTTTAGTGAATACCCGTGGGGCTGATGTTATGCCAAAGGGTAGGCAGGTGAACTGATAATGATGAATCTTGTGGTGGTGACAAACTGCAACCCTGAGAAATTTCCTGTGTGCTGGGAGTATTGGAATGTGAAGGTATGCATCCTGAAGGTCCACTGATGCTAGGAAGTCCCCTGCTTCCATATCTAGAACTGCAGACCGAATAGACTCCATCTGAAATGTTCTCTTTACGAAGAACTGGTTTAGGAAGGACAGATCTATTACTAATCT
>NC_079198.1:42258950-42542408 GCF_029499605.1 Hyla sarda
AATCCCAGCCCGGATTTTTCATCCCCATGTGCATTGCCTTACATTTATCAGTGTTGAACCTCATCTGCTACTTCCCAGCCCAAACCTCCAACCTATCCAGATCCATTTGTAACAGTTCACTGTTCTCTAATGTGTTTAGCGCTTTACAGAGTTTAGTGTCATCTGCAAAGATTGCTACTTTACTATTCAACCCCTCTGCACGGTCATTAATGAATATATTAAATAGGACAGGACCCAAGACAGACCCCTGTGATACCCCACTAGTAATAGTCACCCACTCAGAAGAAGTACCAGTAATAACCACCCTCTATTTCCCATCATTGAGACAGTTACTTACCCACTTGCACACATTCTCCCCCAGCCCAAACCTTCTCATTTTATGCACCAACCTTTTATGTGGAACCGTATCAAATGCTTTGGAAAAATCCAGATATAAGACATCCAGCGATTGCCCCTGGTCCAGTCTGGAGCTCACCTCCTCCTAAAAGCTGATCAGGTTAGTTTGACAGGACCGATCCCTCATAAATCCATGCTGATAGGGGTCATACATTTATTTTTATTTTAAGATATTCCAAAATAGCATCTCTTAGGAAACCCTCAAACAATTTACATACAACCGAGGTTAAACTTTCAGGTCTATAATTCCCGGGGTCACCTTTTGACCCCTTCTTAAATATTGGCACCACATTTGCCATGCGTCAGTCCTGGGGAACAGTCCCTGTCACTATAGAGTCCCTGATTATTAAAAATAGGGGTCTGTCTATTACATTACTTAATTCCTTTAGAACGAGGGGGTGAATGCCATCTGGACCTGGTGATTTGTCTATTTAGATTTTTTGTAGGCGGCACTGTACTTCTTCCTGGGTTTGGCAATGAGTCTGTCTCTATTTTTTGAGGCTTACCTGTTTTTTACATATTTTAAATTTTTCTCTATAGCTTTTTAATGCTTCTTCACTGCTGTCCTCTTTTAGTAATGTAAATTCTTTATTTTTGTCATTTATTGCCCCCTTAACATTTTTATTCATCCATATTGGTTTTCTTTTATTTCTGACCCTTTTATTCCCATGAGGTAAATACATCTTACAGTGAAAATTTAAGATATTTTTAAAAGTCTCCCATTTAGTGTCAGTATTGTTCTTTTTGAGGCCATTATCCCATTTTATATTGTTAAGGGCTTCTCTGAGTTGATCGAACTTTGCCTTCCTAAAGTTCATTGTTTTTGTGGCCCCTCGAGAGATTCCCTTATTGAAGAAGAAGTTATAATGTATTATATTATGATCACTATTTCCTAGGTGTCCTTCTACTTGCACATTAATTACTCTGTCAGGTACGTTGGTTAATATTAAGACTAGTAGGGCACCCCCTCTGGTAGGGCCCTGCACCATTTGGGACATATAATTGTCTTTAGCTATAGTCTGAGACCTGTGAATCTCATAAAGGAAACAGGTTTCTGTCTCCCAGTTTATATCAGGATAGTTAAAGTCCCCTATTATTATCACATCATTTTGATTTGCTGCCTTGTTTATTTGCTTCAGTAATTGATCTTCTGCCTCTTCCATTATGTTTGGTGGCTTATAGCAAACCACTATCAGAATTTTTTTTATTTTTATCTCCATATATTTCTACCCATAATGACTCCACATCATCATTTCCCTCCCAAATATCCTCCAGCAGTGCGGCCTTCAAATTGGACTTTACATAAAGACAGACTCCTCCCCCTTTCAGTTTTGTCCGATCCTTCCTGAATAGACTATAACCCTGTATGTTGACCACCCGGTCCCCCCCTCTATCTACACTATCTTCCTCCTCTATGTTGTAGGTTCCCTCCCCCCCCCAGTCCATAGTTTAAACACTCCTCCACCCAGGGGCATAGCTAGAAACCACAGGGCCCCGATGCTAAAAATTGTCCTGAGCCCGCTACCCATACCCCCCCCCACAGCCCCCCCCCCCTCCGACGACCTGCTTTCCCAATCCCCGACGACCCCCTTACTCGGCCTAAGCCGCACAAAGATACCAATTAATATGAAGAAAAAAAAAACAGGAGGTGCGCCCCTAGTGAAGACCGTTTACCAGTTGTGACAAAGTGAAATCAAAGATGGGTTCTTACCCCTAGGTGTTGCGCTCAGGGCACAACACCCTACAGTAGCATCTGGAGAGAAACAGGCGGACCGCTGCCACGAGGAACTTCCCAGTGTGACGTCAGTCGAACCGGTGGAAGGTAAGTTGCATGATATTGGGAAATGGATTCCTCTCCAAGAAGTTTCTGGTCCCCATATATTGTAACAGATGTTTGCAACGAGTTTGGATCCCGGACAGGGATCTTAGTCATCTCTGCCTGACGAAGATCCCTGTCCATGATCAAAACGTGTTGCAAACAAACAAACATCTGTTACAATATTTGGGGACCAGTAAGGAGAAAACACAGATATGAGTGACCTGAGTAACGTCTTCTCTGCTGTCTTTCCTTTTCTTCCTCATCTGGTCCAGACCCCAGGACTTCTTCCAGCTCAATCTTCTTTGCAGAGTCTGGTTCCTTAATTTGTCAGCAGATCCTTATCCTCTGTATAAAGACAATAATCATTAGATTTCTGCCAAATACTGTACCGCCTGAATATAATACTGCCAAATACTGTACCCTCTGAATATAATACTGCACCCCCTGAATATAATACTACAAACCACTACCTCCTGAATATAACCCTGCCACGCACTGCACCCTCTAAATATATTCTTGTCACACACCGTACCCCCTGAATATAATACTGCCACACACTGTACCCCCTTAATATAACCCTGCCACGCACTGCACCCTCTAAATATATTATTGTCACACACCGTACCCCCTGAATACAATACTACCACACACTGTACCCCCTGAATATAATACTGCCAAACACTGTACCCCCTGAATATAATACTGACAGCCACTGTACCCCCTAAATATAACCCTGCCACACGTTGTACTCTCTAAATATATTATTGCCACACACCATACCTCCTGAATATAATACTACCACCCACTGTACCCCCTGAATATAATACTGTCATATACTGTATCCCTGAATACTGCCACACACTGTACCCCTGAATATAATACTGCCACACACTGTACTCCCTGAATATAGTCCTGCCAACCACTGTACCTCTAAATATAATACTGCCATATCCTGTATCCCTGAATATAGTACCGCCACACACTGTACCCTCTAAATATATTATTGCCACACACTGTTCCCCCCTGAATTTAATACAGGCATCACCTGAGTAAAATACTGCCACACACTGTAGCCTCTAAATATAACCCTGCTATATACTGTACATTGAAATATAAATCTTCCTCCCGATTCCTTTGTTTCCCCCTCTTTCCCCCTAGACTTGTAAGTCCTCTTCATGCTCCCCTGAACTCCCCCTACATTTCTAAGTCCTTTCCCATGTAAATAACATCCCTACCCTATCACCACCATACAGTCCCATGTAAATAACATCCCTCCCCTACCACCACCATACAGTCCGATGTAAACAACATCACTATTATACCCCCAACATACAGTCCCATGTAAATAACATCACTATTATGCCCCCAACATACAGTTCCATGTTAATAACATCACTCCCCTACCACCAATACAGTCCCATGCAAATAACATCACTCCCCTACACCAATATACAGTCCCATGTAAATAACATCACACCAATGCTTGTCTCCATTCCTGTTGCTTTTTCATGGCAAGAATAATGGGGGAGATTTATCCAACCTTGTGCAGAGGAACAATAGAGCAGTCGCCCATAGCAACCAATCACATTTCAGCTTTCATTTTTCAGAGGCCTTTTTTTTATCTTTTTTTTTTTTATGAAAGCTGGAATCTGATTAGTTGCTATGGGTGACTGCTCCAGTGTTCCTCCAGCATGCCCGGACAGCCCTTCAGCTGTTACAAAACTACAACTCTCAGCATGCCCAAGCAGCCATTGGCTGTCTGGGCTTGCTGAGAGTTGTAGTTTTGCAACATCTGGATATCTGGTGTACTAGTTTGCCTCAGTATTAGAGGAAGGCATTTTGTATAGTAAAAGCCCCCCACACACTCCATCCTCAGTCTCCTCATTATCACCGATCCCCCCCCCTCATCATTACACACACACCCCTGCCCTCGGTCTCCTACTCAACATTACACCACATCCCAACCCCCACCCAGTCCTTCTCATCAACATTACACCCCCCACCAATCCCGGCTCGGCTCTACTCACCTTCCTGAAGCTGAGCGGTGCGAGGCTGGAGAGTCTGCTTCTCCTGTCACTGCCCGCTGTCTGGGATAGATCTCGCGGGGTCAGAGGCTGTGACAGGTCACGTGCATGCCTGCGCTGCTCTCACACCAGCCCTCTGCCTGTCTGTTGACCCTGCTGCAGCAACAGGGCCCGGGCAGTTTAAAAAAAATAGCCAATAGACTCTGCCCATGACGGGAGTTTTAGTCCATGGGCTGATGTGCAGATCGCACCAGGTCATTCTCCAGAGACCCGCTGAGATCCGCATTTATTAACTGTAAAAGTCGGCGGTACATGCAGCTACACTGCGCAGCTACCGGCTTCTATATACACTGACATAATTCATAATCCCCGCCGCCGGGAGAGGAGAGCTCTGATTGGTCAATAGCTATCCACCAGTCAGAGCGCCCCTCTCCCAGCGGGGATTATGAATTCTGACAGTGTATATAGGAGCTGGTGGCAGCGGGATGTAGACACATGTACCACCGGCTTTTTAATTTAAATGCGGATCGCAGCAGATCATTCTGGAGATCTGCTGCGATCCGCGTTTATAAACGGCATTCAGTTAACCCGGCGATGCGCAGCATCGCACGGGTTAACTGGCAGAAGTCCCGCTGTTTCCAGCAGGGGACATCTTCTGCAACACCCCCCAGGACCATCTGTCGATGGTCCTGGTCAGCGATCACTG
This sequence comes from Hyla sarda, assembly GCF_029499605.1. Taxonomy (NCBI): domain Eukaryota; kingdom Metazoa; phylum Chordata; class Amphibia; order Anura; family Hylidae; genus Hyla; species Hyla sarda. The sequence continues at coordinate 42,263,896 of NC_079198.1, forward strand.
TGATTGGTCCCTGTGGACCAATCACAGTGAATGAGCGGACTGTGGGGGGGGGGGGGGGGGTCACCCCGCCGCTGGAAGTCCGGGCACAGCAGGGGAAGATGATGCCGAGAACTGCAGCAGGGAACCGTGGCACTTGCCAAACAGCTGGAGGCACACTGGTTGGCGGCTGCGGCGGCATCTACATCAGAGGCAGCAGTGAAGCTCTTCACTGCTGCTTCTGGTAGTTTAAAAACTACAATTCCCAGCATGCCCAGACAGCCTTTTGCTGTCTGGGCATGCTGGGAGTTTTAGTTTTGCAACATCTGGAGGGCTGTGGGGGAGTGTTTTTTTTAAATAAATGTTTTTTTCAATGTGTCTGTGTTTTTTATAATTGAATTTTCTGGCTTAGTAGTGGAAGCCTTCTTATAGACTGAATCCATTACTATGCCAGGGCTTAGCATTAGCCCCAAAAACAGCTAGCGCTAACCCCCAATTATTACCCCGGTACCCACCGCCACAGGGGTTCCATGAAGAGCCGGTACCAACAGGCCCGGTGCGTCAAAATGGTGCTCCTGGGCCTAGGCGGTAACAGGCTGGTGTTATTTAGGCTGGGGAGGGCCAGTAACAATGGTCCTCGCCCACCCTGGTAACGTCAGGCTGTTGCTGCTTGGTTGGTATCTGGCTGAGAATGAAAATAGGGGGAATCCTATGCTTTTTTTTTAATAAATAAATAAATTTAAAAAAAGTGTGTGGTTCCCTCATTTTTTCAGTATCAGCCAGATATCAACCAAGCAGCAACAGCCTGACATTACCAGGGTGGGCGAGGACCATTGTTACCGGCCCTCCCCAGCCTAAATAACGCTAGCCTGTTACCGCCTAGGCCCAGGAGCACCATTTTTGATGCTCCGGGCCTGCTGGTACCGGCTCTTCCCGGAACCCCTGTGGCAGTGGGTACCAGGGTAAGCCCAGGCTTAGTAATGGATTCTGTCTACAGGACGCCTTCCACTACTAAGCCTGAAAATTAAATTATAAAAAACAACACATTGGAAAAATTTTTATTTTTTAAAAACATTCCCCCACAGCCCTCATCAACCCTGTGTCTTTTTTTTTTTTTTTTTAAACGCTGTTCATCGTCGCAATCCACCAAATCTGACATAGTGATCTGCATTCACGTATCTAAATTTCAAAGAAAAAACAAAACAAAAAGTTTAGTAAATTTTTTTGTTTCCACACACCAGCAAAAATGCTAGTAAAAAAAAACAAAAAAAAAAAAACCTGACAAAACACAGGAAAAAGCCGGGACAATTTTTCTGGTGTTTTTGCTGATGGACAAAAAACATCAATGGAATCCGACCTGAAAGCAATAGAACAAAATCCCTACGTCCACTTTTCCTGTGAGGTAGAGAAGGAGTGTACGGTAGAGCGAGGGGGGGGCGTTTCTATATTTGCACAAGATTTATCAAAGGAGTGTACAGCCTTAGTAAATTCTGAGCAAGAGTGTACAATAGACAAGAAGTGTAAAGGGGTAGAACTGTGTCTACAATAGACGCAATGATAAATTCCCCCCAATGTGTGTATGTATGATAGATTTCTGTATTGGTGAACCTAAAAAGGCGTTTCTGCTACTACTACCTACAAGGGAGCTGCTACTACTACCACCTAAAGGGGGCTTCTACTACAACTACCTAAAAAGGGGGCTTCTACTACTACCACCACCACCACCACGGGGGCTGCTGCTACTACATATAGGGGGGCTTTAGCTATATACTGGGGACTGGAACATTATAAAAGGGGGGCTACCATCTACAATGGGACCTACCTACAGGGAGTAACTCCTACTGCCTACAGGGAGTTAAAGGGGTACTCTGCCCCTAGACATCTCATCCCCTATCGAAGGATAGGGGATGAGATGTCTGATTGCGGGGATCCCGCTGCTGGGGACCCCTGCAATCTCTCCTGCAGCCCCCTGAGTCATCAGCTGTACAGAGCTAAGTTTGCTCCATGGCTGATGACTCACGATGCAGGGGCCGGCGGTTTGTGACCTCATGGTCCTGCCCACTTGTGACATCACACCCTGCTCCTTAATGCAAGTCTATAAGTTGTCTAGGGGCAGAGTACCCCTTAAATACCTACAGGTGGCACTTTCCTACTTAGGACACCTTTGTAATGGGGGAAATCATTTGAAGGGATTTACTTAATAGGGGGACCTACCTACTTTTTCCCCAATCTGCCTATCTACCCACTCTACTGTGTGAGACACAAAGGGCTTATTATTACTGTATAGAGTGCTACAGGTGCTTAAAAAGTGTGGATTCTAAAATATTTATCTTGCAGGTTCTGTGGAGACAAGTATGATAATATTGTCCAGTCATTATATGGTGGCAATGGTAGTGGTCATGATGTGGCGGTATTTTTTGTCCCTTGTAGAGTGGTATTAGTGGTGATACTGGTCTGTATATAGTGGTTTTATTCAGTATCAGTATGGCAGTATTATCCCGTTACTCACTATATGGTGGTATTGGTAGTGGTTATGGTGTGGTGCAATTATTTGTCCTTTGTATAGTGTTTTTTATTTAAAAACAGTATGGTGGTATTAGTCACTGCAATTAGTCACTGGAATTATTTTAATGTGAAAATCCTTGTTCAACCCTGCTGAGCGGCGATGCATACACTATGTGCATCACCATTCTCTTACATTTACAGGCGAGCAGAGGGGGGGGTGCACAATAATCTGCATTGCCACGATACGTCAGTGATTGGGGGGGGGGGGGGCACCAAAATGCACCTTCGCTTCTGTAGACAAAAATTCTTGCACCAGCCAAGCCTCTAACATACTGCAGAAATGCAGTATGAATGGGGATCACCCCACCACCACCAAAATAAATAAAATTTCATGATTTTTAAACGACCAGTGATTGATATATTAGTCATGAGCAGGTGCTTATTCCCACAACATGATTGATATATCCATCAGAAACTTTAACTGTCACAGATAGCTGTGCGTCACTGCTAGCCGAACAAGGACCAATCAGAGCGATCCCTGGTCCAGCTAATACTAATTCTTTCTGAGGCAAAAATCTTGCGGTCCACATGGGGGTCACTTGTGGGGATGTGGTATCATTCTGCCAGCTCTGATCCTTTGCAGGCATGGAGTGGGGTCTATAATTCATATAAAGTATGTCCTGGAAGCCAAAGAGGGCTCCTCTCCTTCTTGGTCCTACCAGGCGGTCAGGCAACCAAATATGGCCTTAGTGGGGGTACTGCCCAGCCCGGGACGAACAAAGTGATAAAATATGGGGTGCATTTCCTCATTTTCAGACACAATGTACAAAAAAAAAAAAAAAAGCAAATGCATAATTTTTCCATTTCAGCCACACCAAAAGGACAAAAGTACTCACTTTTGTTTTAGATGAATACTTTAGGGGTGTAGTTTCCAAAATGGGGTCACTTGTGGGGGTTCTGTATGGTTCTGGCAGGTAAAACCCTTTTCAAGCATGGAGTGTGGGCTATAAATTCATGCAGCTTAAAGGGGTACTCCGGTTCTTAGACATCTTATCCCCTATTCAAAGGATAGGGGATAAGATGCCTGATCGCGGGAGTCACGCCACTGGGGACCCCCGTGATCTTGCACGCGGCACCCCGTTTGTAATCAGTGCCCGAAGCGTGTTCGCTCCGGGTCTGATTACCGGCGACCACAGGGCCGGTGGCGTGTGACGTCACGCTCTGCCCCTCAATGCAAGCCTACGGGAGGGGGTGCGACAGTTATCACACCCCCTCCCGTAGGCTTGCATTAAGGGGCGGAGCGTGACGTCACACGGGGGCGGAGGCGTGACGTCACATGCCGCCGGCCCTGGGGTCGCCGGTAATCAGACCCGGAGCGAACACGCTCCGGGCACTGATTACAAACTGGGTGCCGTGTACAAGATTATGGGGGTCCCCAGCGGCAGGACCCCCACGATCAGGCATCTTATCCCCTATCCTTTGGATAGGGGATAAGATGTCTAAGCACCGGAATACCCCTTTAAAGGATATGTCCGTTGCAGACTTTTTCTATTCCATCCTGCCTGGGCTGCAAAAAAATACAACAAAATTTTCACTTACCTTTCTACGTTCCCCCGGAGCTCTGCAACAGCTGATCGTTCGGCCAGGCTGTCCACTTACTACTTCCCTTAGCTCGGTACGTCACACAGCGCTTCAGCCTATCACCGGCCGAGGTGAGACATCGCTGCGGATGGTGATTGGATGAAGCGCCATGTGACGTACTGGGCTAAAGGAAGTAGGAAGTAAACAGCCCGGCCGACTGATCAGCTGTTGTGGAGCTCCAGGGGAACGTACGTAGGTAAGTGAAAGTTTGTTTTGTCTTTTTTTTTGCAGCCCGGGCAGGATGGAATAGAAAAAGTCTGCCCCAGACAACTCCTTTAAAATGATGCCCTGAAAGCCAAATGGCGCCGCTCTCCTTCTGGGTCCTGCACGCAGCCAAATACCCAAATATGGATTAAGCAGGGGACGAGTAGCTCGATAAAATATAGGGTGCATTTCTTTCAATATGAGAAGCGATGTACCAGAAATATGTTCCACAAAATGATGCATTTGTGAAAAGAAGCAAATTTTGTATTTTTAACACTGACTTTGTAATAATTCCTGTCAAAAAACGATGGTGTTAAAATACCCTTAGTGAATAACTTTAGAGGTCTAGTTTTTAAAATGGGGTCATTGGAGGGTAGGGAGTTCCCATGTTCTACCACCTAAATTTCTACAAACCTGCACATAAGATTTTCAAGTAAAATTATTAGGCTTCTAATTAATTTAACCCCTTAAGGACCAAGTGTTTGTTTTTTGCCCTTTCGTTTTTTCCTCCTTACATTTAAAAATCCTAACCCTTTCAATTTTGCACCTAAAAATCCATATGAGGGCTTATTTTTTGCGCCACCAATTCTACTTTGTAATGCCATCAGTCATTTTACCCAATAATCTACGGCAAAACAAAAAAAAATAAATCAATGTGCCACAAAATTGAAGAAAAAACACAATTTTGTAAATTTTTTGGGGCTTCTGTTTCTACGCCGAACATTCTTCGGTAAAAATGACACTATCTTTATTCTGTAGGTCCATATGATTAAAAGGATACCCTACTTATATAGGTTTGATTTTGTCGTACTTCTGGAAAAAATCTTAACTGCGTGCACGAAAATTAATACATTTAACATTGTCCGCTTCTGACCCCTATAAAACTTTTTTATTTTTCCGCGTACAGGGAGGTATGAGGGCTATTTTTTTGCGCCGTGATCTGAAGATTTAATCTGTACCATTTTTGTTTTGATCGGACTTTTTAATCGCTTTTTATTCCTTTTTTTATGGTATGAAAAGAGACCAAAAATATGCCATTTTGGAGTTTGGAATTTTTTGGCGCTTATGCCATTGACCATGCAGTTTAATTTAAGATATTTATTTATAGTTCGGACATTTACACACGCGGCGATACCATATATGTTTATTTTTATTATATATTTTTTATATGGAATTTGAGAAAAGGGGGGTGATTTTAACTTAAGGAAGGGGTTAAGGTGTGTGTTTTCAAATTTTTTTTTTTTTTTTTTTTTTTTTTTTTTTTTTTTTTTTTACACTTTTAGTCCCCTTAAGGGACTTTTAGGAGGAATCATTTGATTCCTCATAAAGATCAATGGGATTACATACAATCCCATTGATCTGTGTGCTCTGCGCTTGATTGATAGAGCCTCGCCCTGCCAGGCTCTATCATTCTGAGCACTGGAGCCGCCACAGCAGGAGAGGTAAGCACTCAGGCTACCTCAGCATTGGATCGCAATCGCGGGGAGGGGGGGAAGGCGATCCACCCCACTGGACCACCAGGAACTGGATACAGGCACCTTTAGATGCCGCTGTCAACTTTGACAGCAGTGATCTAAAGGGTTAATAGCCACCGGCGGCTGGGGGCTGGCAGGTATGATGCGGGCTTGAGTCGGGAGCCCGCGTCATCCCCCATTAACGGCTATTGGACGAGCATAGACATCCATGGTCATCTACCGAGAGCTCCCTGAGCAGTACGTAGGCCTCCAAAAATTTGGCCCCAAAGTGATCGATGATCGGCCTCACTTTGTAAAGCCGGTCATAGGCGGGATCACCTCGGGGTGGACATGCCTCATTATTTGCATAATGGAGGCATTTCCGAATGGCCTCGAACCGCTTCCGTGTCATGACCATACTGTAAAGCGGGGTCTGGTATAGGATGTCCCTGCTCCAGTACTGCCTGACACTTGGCTTTTTGACCAGGCCCATATGCAGCAAGAGGCCCCAAAATGTCCTAATTTCTGCTGGGCCCCAAAAAAATGGGGGGCCAAATGCAGCTCCCTGAACCCCTAATAGGGCCTGGATCATGCTGAAAAATTGCGGCGGACCCTTGGGGACCTATGGGGGGGGGGGGTCATAGGGGTCCCTGGGTTTTATTCCGTCCCTGCTCTATGGGGGCTTCTTCTCTTTTGAGGGGATTCTGATCTCGGCAGAGGGGGGAGGTCCACAGCTCCTTCTCACAGCTCTGACTGAACTCAGTCAGCCGGCAGAGCTACGAGAAGATGCTGTTAACCCCTCCGCTGCTGGCTGTTATTGGCTGGACGATACAGCCAATAGCAGCGCTCCTGGGGGGGGGGGGGGTGATGAAATCACCACCTCCCCATAGATAAAGTGGGTGATTGGGGGTGTATCCTACACCCCCGATCACCATGTATCTCCGGGTCAGCGGGTCACGTGACCGGAATCGCAGGTGTGAATTCTGATGACGACCCCCCCCCCTGGGCATTTGCACGGGACGCCTGCTGAATGATTTCAGCAGGCATCCTGGTCCGATCCCTGCCTGGCACGTGGCGGGGAACGGAATTCCCAAGAACGTCATGGGTCCTTAACTACCAGGGTCCCATGACGTAGGCGTACGTCAAGGGTCCTTAAGGGGTTAACGTAGACTATGCCACTAGAAAACAAAAAACAACAAAAACAAAAAACAAACAAACAATCTCGGAATCAGAATGATAAGTTAAAGTTTCCCAGAGTTATTAATGCATAAAGTGACACAGGCCAGATTTGCAAAAAATGGCTGTGTCCTTAACCCGTTCAGGACCCATGACGTAACGTTACGTCCTGACACCCTGGGTCTTAAGGACCCATGACGTACAGTTACGTCATGGGCAGTTCCGGTCCCCGCTGGGCGGAGATCGGACCGGGATGCCTGCTGAAATCATTCAGCAGGCATCCCGTGCAAATGCCCCCCATGTCGGCGATCGTGGCAAATCGCAAGTGAATTCACACTTGCGATTTGCGCAATTCCGGGTCATTACGGGTCTATAGTGACCCGGAATGTAAGGGGGATCGCGGGTGTCTAAGACACCCAGGATCCCCCTGAAGCGATAGGAGTGAGGTGGCACGGGTGCCACCCCTCCTATCCCTGCTATTGGTGGTCTAGACACGACCAACAATAGCAGATCGGGGGCGGGGGGTGGTGGGGGGGGGGGGGTTACTTTTGTTTTCCCCATCCTGCCCTCCCACAATAGGCGGGGCAGGACGGGGAAACGACGGGGACCAGCGCCGAAGATCCACTTACCGATCTGGGCGGGCGACGGAGGATTCGGGCGAAGGAGATCGGTGGGCGGCGATGACGTGCGGCTAGATCCGACGGAAGCCGGTGAGTTGCCTAGCAACATCTGGAGGGTACAGTTTGAGACCATTATACAGTGGTCTCTAACTGTAGCCCTCCAGATGTTGCAAAACTACAACTCCCAGCATGCCCAGACAGCTGTTTGGGCATGCTGGAATATATAGTTTTGCAACAGCTGGAGGGCTACAGTTTGAGACCACTATATAGTTGTCCCTAAACTGTAGCCCTCCAGATCTTGCAAAACTACAACTCCTAGCATGCCCAACAACTGTTTGCTGTCAGGGCATGCTGGGAATTGTAGTTTTGCAACAGCTGGAGGACCACAGTTTGGAGATCACTTTGCAGTGTTCTCTAAAACTGTAGCCCTCCAGATGTTGCAAAACTGCAAGTCCCAGCATGTCCAAACAGCAATCAGCTGTCTCGGCATGCTGGGAGTTGTAGTTGCGTACCTCCAGCTATTGCATAACTACATCTCATTTTGCAACAGTTGGAGGCAGACTGGTTGGAAAATACTGAGTTAGGTAACAGAACCTAACTGAAGGTTTTCCAACCAGTGTGTCTCCAGCTGTTGCAAAAGTACAACTCCCAGCATGCACGGTCTGTCAGTACATGCTGGGAGTTGTAGTTTTGAAACAGCTGGAGGTTTTCCCCCCCCATGTGAACGTACAGGGTACATTCACACGGGCAGGCTTACAGTAAGTTTCCTGCTTCAAGTTTGGGCTGCGGCAAATTTTTCGCCGCAGCTCAGACTCCTAGCGGGAAACTCACCGTAACACGCCAGTGCGAATGTACCCTAAAAACACTACACTACACTACCACCTAATAAAAAGAGTAAAACACAACATATATACACACACACACACACCACTTACACTGTTCGCCCGCCCCCCCCCCCCCCCCCCCAATAAAAATTAAAACCATATTGTATGGCTGCGTTTCCAAAACAGAGCCTCCAGCTGTTGCAAAACAGCAACTCCCAGCATTTCTGGACAGTCACTGACTGTCCAGGCATGCTGGGAGTTTAGCAACAGCTGGAGGCACCCTGTTTGGGAATCACTGGCGTAGAATACCTCTATGTCCACCCCTATGCAATCCCTAATTTAGTCCTCAAATGCGCATGGAGCTCTCTCACTTTGGAGCCCTGTCGTATTTCAAGGAAACAGTTTAGGGCCACATATCTCCGTACTCGGGAGAAATTGCACTACAAATTTTGGGGGGGATTTTTCTCCTTTTACCCCTGGGGCTACACCAGCTTGTTAGCGTAAAAAAATAAAAAAAATTACACTAACATGCTGGTGTTGCCCTATGCATTTTATTTTCACAAGCATTAAAAGGAAAAAAAGACCCCCAAAATTTGTTATGCAATTTCTCCTGAGTACAGAAATACCCCATATCTAGGCATTAAATGCTCTGCGGGCGCACAACAAGGCTCAGGAGTGAGAGTGCACTATGTACATTTGAGGCCTAAATTGGTGATTTGCACAGGGGTGGCTGATTTTACAGCGGTTCTGACATTAACACAAAAAAATAAATAGCCACATGTGATCCCATTTTGGAAACTACACCCCTCACGTAATGTAATAAGGGGTACAGTGAGCATTTACGCCCCACAGGTGTCTGACAGATTTTTGGAACAGTGGTCCGTGAAAATGAAAAATTTAATTTTTCATTTGCACAGCCCACTGTTCCAAAGATCTGTCAAACGCCAGTGGGGTGTAAATACTCACTGCACCCCTTATTAAATTCTGTGAGGGGTGTAGTTTCCAAAATAGGGTCACATGTGGGGGGGGGGGTCCACTGTTCTGGCACCACGGGGGGCTTTGTAAACGCACATGGCCCCTGACTTCCATTCCAGAAATTTTTTTCCCTAAAGCTCAATGGCGCTCCTCCTCTTCTGAGCATTGTAGTGCGCCAGCAGAGCACATGACGTCCACACATGGGGTATTTCCATACTCAGAAGAGATGGGGTTACAAATTTTGGGGGGTCTTTTCTGCTATTAACCCTTGCAAAAATGTGAAATTTGGGGGGGAAGCACACATTTTAGTGAAATTTTTTTTTTTTTTACATATGCAAAAGTCGTGAAACCCCTGTGGGGTATTAAGGCTCACTTTATTCCTTGTTACATTCCTCAAGGGGTCTAGTTTCCAAAATGGTATGCCATGTGTTTTTTTTGCTGTTCTGGCACCATAGGGGCTTCCTAAATGCGACATGCCCCCCAAGCAAAATTTGCTCTCAAAAAGCCAAATATGACTCCTACTCTTCTGAGCATTGTAGTTCGCCCGTAGTGCACTTCAGGTCAACATATGGGGTACCTCCATACTCAGAGATGGGGTTACAAATTTTGGGGGGTATTTTCTGCTATTAACCCTTACAAAAATGTGAAATTTGGGGGGGGGATTTTTTTTTTTTTTTTTTTTACATATGCAGAAGTCGTGAAACAGCTATGGGGTATTAAGGCTCACTTAATTCCTTGTTACGTTCCTCAAGGGGTCTAGTTTCCAAAATGGCATGGCATGTGTTTTTTTTTTTTTTTTTTGCTGTTCTGGCACCATAGGGGCTTCCTAAAGGCAACATGCCCCCCAAAAACCATTTCAGAAAAACGTACTCTCCAAAATCCCCTTGTCGCTCCTTTGCTTCTGAGCCCTCTACTGCGCCCGCCTAACAATTTACATAGACATATGAGGTATGTGCTCGAGAGAAATTGGTCTACAAACATAAGTATACATTTTCTCCTTTTACCCCTTGTAAAAATTCAAAAATTGGGGCTACAAGAACATGCGAGTGTAAAAAATGAAGATTGTGAATTTTCTCCTTCACTTTGCTGCTATTCCTGTGAAATACCTAAAGGGTTAAAATGCTGACTGAATGTCATTATGAATACTTTAGGGGGTGCAGTTTTTATAATGGGGTCATTTATGGGGTATTTCTAATATGAAGACCTTTCAAATCCACTTCAAACCTGAACTGGTCCCTGAAAAATAGTGAGTTTGAAAATTTTGTGAAAAATTGGAAAATTGCTGCTGAACTTTGAAGCCCTCTGGTGTCTTCCAAAAGTAAAAACTTGTCAATTTTATGATGCAAATAAAGTAGACATATTGTATATGTGATCCAATAAAAACATTTGGAATATGCATTTTCCTTACAAGCAGAGAGCTTCAAAGTTAGAAAAATGCTAAATTTACAAATTTTTCATCAAATTTTAGGATTTTTCACCAAGAAAGGATGCAAGTTATCACAAAATTTTACCACTATGTTTTTTCGTGACATATTCTACTTTAACAATCTCGGAATCAGAATGAAAGGTAAAAGCATTCCAGAGTTATTAATGCTTAAAGTGACAGTGGTCAGATGTGCAAAAAATGGCCGGGTCCTACAGTGAAAATTGGCTGGGTCCTTAAAGGGTTAAAGGGGTACTCCACCCCTAGCCATTTTATTCCCTATGCCAGCCACAGGACCCCCGCGATCTCGGATGCGGCACCCCAGACATCCTGTGCACAGAGCAAACTTCGCTCCATGCCGGAGTACTGGCGATGCGGAGGCTCGTGACGTCACAGCCACGCCATGCTCGTGACATCATGGCTACGCCCCTCAAGGCAAGTCTATGGGAGGGGGAGAGATGGACGTCATGCCCCCTCCCATTGACTTGCATTGAAGGGGCGTGGCCCTAACGTCACGAACCTCCGGCGCTGCACCCAACACTATAAACGAACGCTGGGTGCAGCAGGGAGATCGCGGGGGTCCCCAGTGGCAGGACTCCCGCAATCCGATGGGGATAAGATGTCTAGGGCAGGAGTGCCCCTTTAAGGTCAAAATAGACTGCGTCCTTTAGAGGTTAATTGCAATGGTCCTTAAGTGGTTAGCAAACAGACAAATACAAAAAAAAACTAACACAGGAATTCAGTAAGGTCAGTAGAGAACATTTTAGTAGTTGTTAATATCTGCAGCCAAAATGGATTAAGATGCCAAAAAGGCCTTGGTGCCTTTACATCCTCCCCCAATCAAAAGGTAAACCAGAAGAGAGAGTGATCCGAGATGCTCCTTGCCAGATAATCAACCTTTGTCACACACCCCAACATGACAGCATTACCGACAGCCAAGTCAATATGGGAAAGGGACCCATGGGAGCTGGATTGCCATGTCGCCACAGATCAGCATACCCCATCTCACTTAGAAATTTAGTAAGCCCAGTAGGCCGTTAATCAAGCGGAACGTGTATGAAAATAAAATAAAGCAGACATGGCGCTTTATAGTGCCATTAGCCTTAAAAATAAATAAAATAATTTTAGAGGGTAAAGGGACCTTTACATGTTGTGCTGGCATGCAGCATATTGTAAAAGCACTTTTGAGACCGGTAATATAAAATGCGGGAACAGCTAGCCGACAGGACCAGTTATGTGTAAGAACAGTTTGGAAACTTTGAAACTTGCAGAGATAATCCTGCCAGAAAATATCACTGTATCAGAGTTAGGGCTAATTGCACTTCCCCAAATTAAGGTATTCCAATGCATATATTATTGCAAATAAAGTGATATTTATTGGAGTTAAAGAGTTTACAAGACAACAGGTTTCAAAAGGTATACTCCTTTCTTCATCAGGTCCACTAATTGAGTTGATGAAGAAAGGAGTATACCTTTTGAAACATGTTGTATCAAAACTCTTGAACTCCAATAAACATCACTTTATATGCAGGAATATACTCATTGGAAAAAGTAATTTCGGGGAAGAGATGTTAGCCATAAATCTGATACAGTGGGATTACCTGCCAGGCTTATCCCCACATCTCTACATTATCCAAGAAAATCAAGCAGAGTCCTAGTATCCCAGAATTTGTCTGACGAGGGGTTATAAAAATGAAAATGTCCCCACAACAAAAAAATTGCCTTAAAAAAAAAATACAAATCTGATGGGTCAGCTATAACATTTAAACAGTACAAGGAGCTTAATAAAATCTGTAAAAATGTAATACAAACAGCAAAAAATAAAAAATGAGACACAGGTGGCCAAAGAAAGCAAAGCTAATCCTAAATATTTTTTTAGATATATAAATACAAAAAAAAACAAGGACTGAGCATGTAGGACCCCTTAATAATGATAATGGGGAGGTTGTCACAGGCGATCAAGAGAAGGCGGAGCTACTGAATGGGTTCTTTAGTTCTGTTTATACTATGGAAGAAGGAGGAGCTGACATTGGACAGGTCAGTGCTGGTAACACATCATGTAATGTACTGAACTGGCTTAAATGTAGAAATGGTACAAGGTAAGCTAAGTAAAGTAAATGTAAGCAAATCTCCAGGACCGGATGGACTACACCCAAGAGTTCTTAGAGAGATAAGTTCAGTAATATCTGTACCCTTGTTCATGATATTTAAAGATTCTCTGGTGTCTGGTATTGTGCCAAGGGACTGGCGCAAGGCGAATGTGGTATCAATCTTCAAGAAGGGCTCTAGGTCTTCGCCAGGCAATTATAGACCGGTAAGTTTAACGTGCATTGTGGGTAAATTGTTTGAAGGACTTATACGGGATTACATACAGAAATACATAGGGGATAATTGTATTATAAGTGATAGCCAGCATGGGTTTACTAAGGATAGAAGTTGTCAAACCAATCTAATTTGCTTTTATGAAGAAGTGAGTAGAAGCCTTGACAGAGGAATGGCTGTGGATATAGTGTTTCTGATACTGTCCCTCATAGTCGTCTGACAGGTAAGTTAAGGTCTTTGGGCTTGGAAACTTTAGTTTGTAACTGGATTGAACACTGGCTCATGGATCGTACACTGAATGGTGGTCAATAATTCGTACTCTGATTGGTCCACGGTTATTAGTGGTGTACCCCATTGTTCTGTACTGGGCCCGCTGTTGTTTAATTTATTTATCAATGATATAGAGGATGGTATTATCAGCTCCGTTTCTATCTTTGCAGATGACACCAAGCTTTGTAGCACAGTACAGTCTATAGAGGATGTGCATAAGTTACAAGACGACTTGGATAGACTAAGTGTCTTGGCATCCACTTGGCAAATGAGGTTTAATGTGGATAAATGTAAAGTTATGCATCTGGGTACTAATAACATGCATGCGTCGTATGTCTTAGGAGGGATTAAACCGGCAGAGTCACTGGTAGAGAAGGATCTGGGTGTACTTGTAGATCACATACTTCAGAATAGCATCCAATGTCAGGCTGCTGCTTCCAAAGCCGGCAGGATATTGTCATGTATAAAAAGAGGTATGGACTCAAGGGACAGGGACATAATACTCCCCCTTTATAAAGCATTGGTACGGCCTCACCTGGAATATGCTGTTCAGTTTTGGTCGGCTGTCCATAAAAGGGACACTGCGAAGCTGGAAAGGTTGCAGAGACGCGCGACTAAACTAATATGGGGCATGGAACATCTTAGTTACGAGAAGTTACAATTGTTTAGTCTTGAGAAGAGACATTTAAGGGGGGATATGATAAACGTATATAAGTATATAAATGGCCCATACAAAAAACATGGAGAAAAACTGTTCCAGGTTAAACCCCCCCAAAAAATTTTACATTTTTTCATCAAATTTGGGGATTGTCCCCAAGAAAGGATGCAAGTTACCACAAAAATTTACCACTATGTTAAAGTAGATTATGTCACAAAAAAACAATCTCAGAATCAGAAGGATAAGTAAAAGCATTCCAGAGTTATTAATGTTTAAAGTGACAGTGGTCAGATTTGCAAAAAAGGGCTTCGTCCTAGAGGTGAAAATGGGCTCCATCCGTAAGGGGTTAAACCCCCCAAAGGACAAGGGGCACTCCCTCCATCTGGAGAAGAAAAGGTTTAGTCTAAAGGGGCAACACGCCTTCTTTACCATAAGTACTGTGAATTTATGGAACAGTCTACCTCAGGAACAATTAATAGCTTTAAAACAGGGTTAGATACATTCCTGGAACAAAACAACATTAATGCTTATGTAGAATTATAAAACTACATCCCTTCCCCTTATCCCCTTATACCCTTCCCTTCAATTCCCTGGTTGAACTTGATGGACGTATGTCTTTTTTCAACCATACTAACTATGTAACTATGTAACATCAGTACTGGGGCAGTAGAAAAAGCAGATATAGCCATAAAAGCATGCTGCAGGACTGCACCAAAATAAGAGGTTGGTGAGACACTTGACAATATACAAATGCAAAGCGACCAATAGAGTAGCGATGGAGTTTAAAAGATATACATTTATGAACTTAAAGGCTAACTGGAGAATGTGGAGTTGAAGGAGTTACTAGGTGTTGTCAGTGAGAAGGTGGGTTTCCCTAAGGCACAGAACAGCAGATTGGACCTCTTACCAAGTCAAATACAGCATATTGCTTAAATGGGCACTGTCATAAAAATTATAAATTTTTTTGCATAGGATACAACAGGTAAAATAAATAAGATTTGTAATTTGCTCCCTGTGCGGTCTGGCCATAGGCAGTGAATAGCACTCGCTCTCCCTGTTTCATATACATGCAGAGAGTGAGTGCTAGTCACTACCTATGGCCAGACTCATTTCCGGAGTTTGGTCTCCTGCCAGTCCAGCAGGAGACCACACTCTGTGCTTTTGAGCAGACGGAATGCAGTCTGGACCAGAAGGGAGACCCTTAGGGACCAGATTTTTAAGGCCATGAAAGTAACAAAAGACTTTATTACCTGCTGTATCATATGCCCAAAAAATTATTTTAATGACAGTGCCAATGCAGGACTGAGGATACATATTACCCATCAGGAAAGAGATGGAGGAGGACTGGGCAGTATACACTGAAACCACAAAAAGATGTTCCATAGTTCAATAGAGCAAGGGCCTTAAAAAAAAAAAAAAAATTATGACATTTAACTCATACAAAACAGTCTGTCATCTCAGCGAACAAATGGAAAACTACCCCCTAGCATTAGGATGGGTTAACGGCTACCAGTAATCGTAACGCAGGTGTCCTAAGGCAAGCTCAAGGAGGACAGAAACCTCCCGTTGGGCATGAAGTATGGTGTTCCCAGGCCATGAAGCCTCCTTTTGACATCAGCTAATTGCTTCCTCCTCTTTCGGGCCTCAGCTAAATAGTCAGGGAACAGCAAGATTCTTTTCTCCATCAATATCGAGATCCATAACATCCCTGACTTTCCTTAACAGGATCTCTCAGTACCTGTTGTAAAGAATCTTCATAAGGGAGAGAGCCCACTCCACTGCAAAAAACTAGGTAAAGGACCACTTACCTAAGACTTGGAGAATCCAGAATCCAGTTTCTCTGGAACTGCTACCAGGTGTTCTACTAAAGGAGGTTCTCACAATCATCTTATTTCTGCTGAACTTCCTCCACTTTACATTTATGTTGCTGCAACTTCCCCAAATGGGGCATCACAACATCTTTCAAACCCCATACTCTCTCCTTCAGGGCAGTGGTTCGCTCAACTCTAGAGTTCTACTTGGGGTCCTGGCAGGGAATGTTAAAATCTTCTTTGATGCAAGAAGCTGGGTGGAAAGAGATTTGTTGGCCACAGCTCTAAGAACATCACAAAGTTGGTCCCGGAGCTGGTTCTGCATTGGAGGTAGTAGCAAGACGGCCAACCGGGAGAGGGGTAGGGGTATACTCCCGCAGAGGAGGCACACCCATCTCCTCAGATGTGAAGAGTACAGGAAAACAGCATTGCGCACAGACTTCAAACCACTCAGATGAAGGATTCCAATCCTCAGTCCTGGCATATCTGCTCAGTTTAGCTGTAACGTCCCCTTTGTGTACTTTGGATAGTAGACCACAGGCAGGAGTGGCTGGCTGGGTATTCTCACAACTTTCCTTATACAGCCCCTTAGTCCCTCTATTTCTCTCTACCCATAGTGAAGAATAGGAAGACCCGCAACCACACAGGCAAGAAGGAGTATTTGGAGCAAAAGTTCACTGCATGGGGTATGTTTAGAGCAACAGAGACATTTCGAAATACATTATGGGCAGAGTTACACTAAGCAATATGAACGTGCAGCAGCACACTGCAGGAGGAAACAGAACCCCAGTCACTTGTGGTAGCACACTGCAGAAGAAGTATACAGAGCAACTGTATCTGGTAGAGGTACACTGCAGGAAGAATATACAGAGCAGCAGACACTTGTAGGAGCTCACTGCAGGGGTAGTATATAGAGCAACAGTCACTGGAAGGAACTTACTGCAGGAGTATACACTTGCAGTAGTACCCTGCAGGAGTATATTAAAGGAGTACTGCGGTGAAACTTTTTTTTTTTTTTTAAATCAACTAGTGCCAGAAAGTTAAACACATTTGTAAATTACTTCTATGAAAAAATTGTAATCCTTCCTGTACATATTAGCTGCTGAATACTACAGCGGAAAATTCTTTTCTTTTTGAAACACATAGCCGTCTGCTGACATCATGAGCACAGTGCTCTCTGCTGACATCTCTGTCCATTTTAGGAACTGTCCAGAACAGCATATGTTTGCTATGGGGTTTTCCTTTTACACTGCTGAAATCTCTGTCCATTTTAGGAACTTTCCAGAGAGTACTGTGCTCAAGCAGACAGCTCTGTGTTTCCAACGGAAAATAATTTCCACTGTAGTATTCAGCAGCTAATAAGTACAGGAAGAATTAAGATTTTTTTTAATAGAAGTAGTTTACAAATCTATTTAACTTTCTGGCACCAGTTGATTAAAAAAAATAAAAAAAAAATAAAGTTTTTCACCGGACTACCCCTTTAAAATCAACAGACACTGGTGGTAGGACTGCAGGAGGAGTATACAGAACAACAGTCACTTGGATGGGCACACTTCAGAAGGACTATACAGGACAGGATAATTGGTACCAGCGGGGTACTCCACAGCAGGATCACAGAAAGGTTGGCACTGTAGAAGGGTACACAGGTAGCATGTGCACCACAAGTCTCAGCCAGCCCTCCATGGAGGAGCTTCACATTAACCCCTCCTCCGCCGCCCCCAAGTCCAGCAAGCCCATGGTGAAGAATATAGCAAGCAGGATGGCAGAGTTGTGAATAGGATAAAAAGCAGGAGTGCAGGGCCAAGCTTAGGCACGTCCACTCTGGCTGCCATGGTCAGAAGACCCCTCCCCCCCCCCCTTTTTTGTTTTATGTATGACTGATCAGTCTTTTTGCACTTGTCTTGGAGGTTGGGGTGTTTCTGCAGGAGCTTGATAAGCTACTATCCTCCCACCTCCCTTCCCACCGGTCATGAGGTCTACACAAACATTTTTACATTGGCAAAGCTTGGTGCCTAAAGTGCATGCTCAATATAACTAATGCAGCCATGTGGAACCTATATGGTGCAAGAAAGTACACAAGAGATCCTTCCATTTTGTGCCAAAAATGAAAAATGTTTAGATTTTCACAGCTTTGTGCTCAAAGTGCATGCATTTTATAACCTTAAAGCAGCCATGTGGGACCTATATGCTGCGAATAAACAAGAAATAAGTTAATTAAAATGACCAAAGGGAAACCATTTGCATATAATTATTTAGCACCTTGTATTGCTTGTCAGTTTGTGTGGAAAAGCTCCTCTTCTTAACCCCTTAAGGACTCAGGGTTTTTCCACTTTCGTTTTTTCCTCCTTACCTTTTAAAAATCATAACCCTTTCAATTTTCCACCTAAAAATCCATATTATGGCTTATTTTTTGCGTTGCCAATTCTACTTTGCAGTGACATTAGTCATTTTACCCAAAAAATGCACGGCGAAACGGAAAAAAAATCATTGTGCGACAAAATCGAAAAAAAACCGCCATTTTGTAAATTTTGGGAGCTTTTGTTTCTACGCAGTGCATATTTCGGTAAAAATTACACATTATCATTATTCTGTAGGTCCATACGGTTAAAATGATACCCTACTTATATATGTTTGATTTTGTCGCACTTCTGGAAAAAATCATAACTACATGCAGGAAAATTTATATGTTTAAAAATGTCATCTTCTGACCCCTATAACTTTTTTATTTTTCCACGTATGGGGTGGTATGAGGACTCATTTTTTGCGCCGTGATCTGAAGTTTTTATCGGTATGATTTTTGTTTTGATCTGACTTTTTGATCACTTTTTATTCATTTTTTAATGGTATAAAAAGTGACCAAAATAAGCTTTTTTGTACTTTGGAATTCTTTTGCGCGTACGCCATTGACCGTATGGCTTAATTAATGATATATTTTTATAGTTCGGACATTTACGCACGCGGCGATACCACATATGTTTATTTTTTATTTTTTTTACACTGTTTTATTTTTTTTATGGGAAAAGGGGGGTGATTCAAACTTTTATTAGGGAAGGGGTTAAATGACCTTTATTAACACTTTTTTTTTACATTTTTTTTTGCAGTGTTATAGGTCCCATAGGGACCTATAACACTGCACACACTGATCTCCTATGCTGATCACTGGCGTGCATTAACACGCCTGTGATCAGCATTATCGGCGCTTGACTGCTCCTGCCTGGATCTCAGGCACGGAGCAGTCATTCGTCGATCGGACACCGGGGAGGCAGGTAAGAGCCCTCCCGGTGTCCGATCAGCTGTTCAAGACGCCACGATTTCACCGCGGCGGTCCCGAACAGCCCGACTGAGCAGCCGGGTCACTTTCACTTTAGAAGCGGCGGTCAGCTTTGACCGCCGCTTCTAAAGGGTTAATACCGCACATTGCTGCGATCGGCGATGTGTGGTATTAGCCGCGGGTCCCGGCCCTTGATTAGCGCCGGGACCGACGCGATATGATGCGGGATCGCGGCGCGATCCCGCTTCATATCGCGGGAGCCGGCGCAGGACGTAAATATACGTCCTGCGTCGTTAAAGGGGTACTCCCGTGGAAAACTTTTTTTTTTTTTTTTTAATCAACTGGTGCCATAAAGTTAAACAGATTTGTAAATCACTTCTATTAAAAAATCTTAATCCTTCCAATACTTATTAGGGGCTGTATACTAAAGAGAAATCCAAAAAATAAATGCATTTCCTCTGATGTCATGACCACAGTGCTCTCTGCTGACCTCTGCTGTCCATTTAAGGAACTGTCCAGAGCAGCAAATGTTTGCTATGGGGATTTTCTCCTACTCTGGACAGTTCCTAAAATGGACAGCAGAGAGCACTGTGGTCATGACATCAGAGGAAATGCATTTCTTTTTTGGATTTCTCTTTAGTATAAAGCCCCTAAAAAGTACTGGAAGGATTAAGATTTTTTTATAGAAGGGATTTACAAATCTGTTTAACTTTATGGCACCAGTTCATTTAAAAAAAAAAAAAAAAAAAGTTTTCCACGGGAGTACCCCTTTAAAAGACTGCAAGCTGTCTCACATTGGTTAAAGCTGGCTGATACACTGCACTGAGGCACAGAAGGTAAAGAACCACAACCCTCCTCCCCCCTCCCTCCACCTAGTTGCTGGACCAAAAGGACTTTGGGGGAGATTTATCAAAACCTGTGCAAAGGAAAAGTTGCCCAGTTGCCCATAGCAACCAATCAGATCACTTCTTTCCTTTTGCAGAGGCCTTGATAAAAATGAAAGAAGTGAGCTGACTGGTTGCTATGGGCAACTGGGCAATTTTTCCTCTGGACAGGTTTTAATAAATCTCCCCCTTTGTTACCAGGGTTTGTTTGCAAAATTAAAGAGAGACCCCTAGTGATTTTTTTTTTTTTGTGAAACCATTTTTTTCACATCTTGAGCAATCAAATTTTCTATTGAAAGTGCTTAGTTTTTAACTCCTTGGGGACGGAGCCCATTATAACCTTAAGGATGGGAGCATTTTTTGCAATTCTGACCACTGTCACTTTAACCCCTTCCCGACCTATGACATACCTGTACGTCATGGGTGGCAAGGTGTTCCCGACCCATGACATACAGGTACGTCATGAACATTACTGCCGCTACTCGCGGCATCCCGCAGCGCCCGGAAAGATGGTGGCTATCACTGATAGCCAGCCATCTAACCGTGCGACCACGGGGGGTTTCATCCCCCACCCCCCCCAGCGATCGCTGCTATCAGCTGGTCAAATCTGACTAGCTGATAGCAGCGCGGTGTGTGAGTCCCGATCACGGGGATCAGGACACACACCGCTCTGCTAAGTGTCCCTGACCCGTCCCCCGGCGTCACTTACCCGTCCGAGCGGTGTCCCAAGCGGTCCCGGCGTCCTCCATGCGGTCCCGGCTGCGCTGCGTCCCGGAGGCGAGTTTCCGGCAGCAGTGCGATCTCACTGCTGCCTCTGAGAGTTTCAAAACTGCAACTCCCAGCATGCCCAGACAGCCTTTGGCTTTCTGGGCATGCTGGGAGTTGTAGTTTTGCAACATCTGGAGGTCCTCAGTTTGGAGACCACTGTATAATGGTCTCCTATCTGTGCTCTTCCAGATGTTGCAAAACTACAAATCTCAGCATGCTCAGTCTGTCCAGGCATGCTGGGAGTTGTAGTTCTGTAACATCTGGAAGAGCACAGATTGGAGACCATTATACAGTGGTCTCCAAACTGTGGACCTCCAGATGTTGCAAAACTACAACTCCCAGCATGCCCAGACTGCCCAAGCATGCTGGAAGTTTTAGTTCGGCAACATCTGATCCTTCAGATATTGCCGAACTACAACTTCCAGCATGCCTGGGCAGTCTGGGCATGCTGGGAGTTGTAGTTTTGCAACAACTGGAGGCACACTAGTTGGGAAACATTGTCCGTTTCCTACAGTGCCTCCAGCTGTTGCAATTGTTGCAAAACTATAACTCCCAGCATGCACTGACAGACCATGCATGCTGGGAGTTGTAGTTTTGCAACAGCTGGAGGCACACTGGTTTTGAAACACTAAGTTTGGTTGCAAAACACTTCAAAGTTTATTACTTAACTTAGTGTTTCCAAACCAGTCTTCCTCCAGCTGTTGCAAAACTACAACTCCCAGCATGCACGGACAGCCAAAGGGCATCCTCGGAGTTTGCAACAGCTGTATGTTTGCCCCCTCCCCCCAATGTGAATGTACAGGGTACACTCACATGGGCGGAGGTTTACAGTGAGTGCTGCAAGTTTGAGATGGCGCAAATTTTGCGCTGCAGCTCAAACTTCCAGCGGCAAACTTGCTGTGAACCTCTGCCCATGTGACTGAACCCTAAAAACACTACACTACACTAACACTAACCTAAAATAAAAAGTAAAAAACACTACATATACACATACCCCTACACAGCCCCCCTCCCCCCAAAAAAATGAAAAACGTCTGGTACGCTACTGTTTCCAAAACGGAGCCTCCAGCTGTTGCAAAATAATAACTCCCAGTATTGCCGGACAGCCATTGACTGTCCAGGCATGCTGGGAGTTTTGCAACAGCTGGAGGCACCCTGTTTGGGAATCATTGGCATAGAATACCCCTATGTCCACCCCTATTCAAATCCCTAATTCAGGCCTCAAATGCGCATGGCGCTCTCTCACTTTGGAGCCCTGTCGTATTTCAGGGCAACAGTTTTGGGACACATATGGGGTATCGCCGCACTCGGGAGAAATTGCCTTACAAATTTTGGGGGGCTTTTTCTTCTTTAACCCCTTATGAAAAGGTGAAGTTGGGGTCTACACCAGCATGTTAGTGTAAAAAAATACATTTTTTACACTGACATGCTGGTGTTGCCCTATACTTTTCATTTTCACAAGAGGTAAAAGGGAAAAAAGACCCTCTAAATTTGTAATGCAACTTCTCCCGACTACGGAGATACCCCATATGTGTGCGCAAAGTGCTCTGGGGGCGCACAACAAGGCCCAGAAGGGAGAGTGCGCCATGTACATTTGAGGCGATTTGCACAGGGGTGGCTGATTGTTACAGCAGTTCTGTCAAACGCAAAACAATAAATATCCACATGTGACCCCATTTTGGAAACTACACCCCTCACGGAATGTAATAAGGGGTGCAGTGAGCATTTACACCCCACTGGTGTATGACAGATTTTTGGAACAGTGGTCTGTGAAAATGAAAAATAAAATTTTTGATTTGCACAGTCCACTGTTTCAAATATCTGTCAAACGCCAGTGGGGTGTAAATGCTCACTGCACCCCTTATTAAATTCCATGAGGGGTATAGTTTCCAAAATGGGGTCACATGTGGGGGGGGTCCACTGTTCTGGCACCATAGGGGCTTCCTAAATGGGACATGCCCCCAAAAACCCTTTCAGAAAAACTCACTCTCCAAAATCCCATTGTCGCTCCTTCCCTTCTGAGCCCTCTACTGCGCCCGCCGAACACTTTACATACACATATGAGGTATTTCCTTACTCGAGAGAAATTGGGTTACAAATTTTCGGGTGATTTCTCTCCTTTTACCCCTTGTAAAAATTAAAAAATTGGGTCTACAAGAAAATGCGAGTGTAAAAAATGAAGATTTAGAATTTTCTCCTTCACTTTGCTGCTATTCCTGTGAAACACCTAAAGGGTTAAAACACTTACTGAATGTCATTTTGAATACTTTGGGGGGTGCAGTTTTTATAATGGGGTCATTTATGGGGTATTTCTAATATGAAGACCCTTAAAATCCACTTCCAACCTGAACTGGGCCCTGAAAAATTACGATTTTGAAAATCTTGAGAAAAATTGGAAAATTGCTGCAGAACTTTGAAGCTCTCTGATGTCTTCCAAAAGTAAAAACATGTCAATTTTTTAATGCAAACACAAAGTAGACATATTGTATATGTGAATCAATATGTAATTTATTTGGAATATCCATTTTCCTTTCAAGCAGAGACTTTCAAAGTTAGAAAAATGTAAAATTTTCAAAATTTTCATGAAATTTTTAGATTTTTTACCAAGAAAGGATACAAATCTCAGTGAAACTTTACCAATAACATAAAGTAGAATATGTCACGAAAAAACAATCTCGGAATCAGAATGATAAGTAAAAGCATTCCAGAGTTATTAATGTTTAAAGTGACAGTGGTCAGATTTTCAAAAAATGCCCAGGTCATGAAGGTGAAAATGGGCTGGGTCATGAAGGGGTTAAGCATTAACAACTCTGGGATGCTTTTACTTTTCATTCTGATTCAGAGATTGTTTTTTCGTGACATATTCTACTTTATGTTAGTGGTAAATTTTTGTCGATACTTGCATCATTTCTTGGTGAAAAATTCCAAAATTTGATATAAAAATGCAACATTTAAAAAAAAAATTTCAACTTTGAAGCTCTCTGCTTGTAAGGAAAATAAACATTCTAAATAAATAATATTTTGATTCACATATACAATATGTCTACTTTATGTTTGCATCATAAAGTTGAGATGTTTTTACTTTTTGGAAGACATCAGAGGGCTTAAAAGTTCAGAAGCAATTTTCCAATTTTTCACAAAAATTTCAAAATCGGAATTTTTTAGGGGCCAGTTCAGTTTTGAAGTGGATTTGAACGGCCTTCATATTAGAAATACCCCATAAATGACCCCATTATAAAAACTGCACCCCTCAAAGTATTCAAAATGACATTCAGTAAGTTTGTTAACCCTTTAGGTGTTTCACAGGAATAGCAGCAAAGTGAAGGAGAAAATTCAAAATCTTCATTTTTTACACTCGCATGTTCTTGTAGACCCAGTTTTTGAAATTTTACAAGGGGTAAAATGAGAAAAAGCCCCCCAAAATTTGTAACCCAATTTCTCTCGAGTATGGAAATACCTCATATGTGTATGTCAAGTGTTCGGCGGGCGCAGTAGAGGGCTCAGAAGGGAAGGAGCGACAATGGGATTTTGGAGAGTGAGTTTTGCTGAAATGGTTTTTGGGGGCATGTCGCATTTAGGAAGCCTCTATGGTGCCAGAACAGCAAAAAAAAAAAAAAAAAAACACACATGGAATACTATTTTGGAAACTACACCCCTCAAGGCACGTAACAAGGGGTCCGGTGAGCCTTAACACCCCACAGGTGTTTGGCGACTTTTCGTTAAATTCAGATGTGTAAATGAAAAAAAAAAATTTTCACTAAAGTGCAGGTTTTTTCCCCAAATTTACCATTTCTACGAAGGGTAATGGGAGAAAAATCCCCCCCAAATTTGTAATGCAATTTCTCCCGAGTACGGAGATACCCCATATGTGGCCCTAAACTGTTGCCTTGAAATACGACAGGGCTCTGGAGTGAGAGAGCGCCATGCGCATTTGAGGCCTGAATAAGGAATTTGCAGTAGGGGTGGACCCGGTTACAAGAATGGGGCTCGTCTCCACCAAAACCCTACAGCAGTGTCTCCCACAGGGTGCCTCCAGCTGTTGCAAGACTCCCAGCCTGCCAGGACAGTCTATGGCTGTCCGGCAACACTGGGAGTTGTGGTTTTGCCACAGCTGGAGGCGCCGTTTAGGAAAAACATTTTTTCATTTTTATTGGGGGGTGGGTGGGCGACGTGTAAGGGGGTGTATGTGTAGTGTTTTATTTTTTATTATTTGTTAGTGTAGTGTAGTGTTTTTAGGGTATATTCACACAGGCGGGGGTTCACAGTAAGTTTCCTTGAAGGAAACCCACTGTAAACCCGCCCGTGTGACTGTCCCCAGTACATTCAGCTGTGGCAAAATGACAACTCCCGGAATGCACTGACAGACCTGGTGGGGAACCACTGAGTTAGAAGACAGACTCTAGCTCAGTGATTCCAACCCATGTGCCTCCAGCTGTTGCAAGACTACAACTCCCAGCATGTACGGTCTGTCAGTGCACTCTGGGAGTTGTAGTTTTGCAACAGCTGGAGGCACACGGGTTGGAATCACTGAGTTAGGAAACAGACTCTAGCTCAGTGTTTCCCAACCAGTGTGCCTACAGCTGTTGCAAAACTACAATTCCCAGCATGCCCGTACAGTCAGGGATGCTGGGCGTCCCCCCCCCCCCCCCTCGCCGCCCGTGTTCCCCCCCCTTTGTACCGACTTTGATCGGTGCGCAGAGCGGGGGTTAGAAATTAACTGTAACCCCCCGCCCCCCTCCTGCCATTGGTGGTCAGCCTGACCTACCAATGGCAGGGAATAGGAGGGGGTGCCACCTCGCTCCTATGCTTTAGGCTGGTCGGAGCTGTCTCTGACAGTTCCGATCAGTCTTATTTTCCAGGAGATCGGGTCACCAGTGACCCGATTTGCCCGGATCGCGGCAAATCGCAGGTCTGAATTGACCTGCGATTTGCTGCGATCGCCGATATGGGGGGGGGGGGTGTCTCAGGACCCCCCTAGGCATTGCCACGGGATGCCTGCTGATAAATATCAGCAGGCATCCCGGTCGGATCACCGCCCGGCAAGCGGCAGTGATCGGAAATGCCGAGGGCGTATGGATACGCCCTCCGTCCTTAAGGGACGGGACGCGAGGGCGTATGCATACGCCCTTCGTTCCCAAGGAGTTAAGGAAGTGTTTAACGAAAAAAAAAGTTGTTTCTAATGACAGTCAAGCTTTTAATACCTAGCTCAATGGTCAGATACTATCAGGCAAGTTTCCACTTTTTTTTTTTTCTGACAGCTTTTGGAATAATGCCATTGCAGTTTTTGAGCCAAAGTCAGAAGTGGAACCATAAGGGAGGAGAAGTGTAAGTCCTTCCTTTATATGTCCTATTCCTTTTGAATACATTTCTTGCTTTGGCTCGAAAACTGCAGTGGCAGTTTTCCAAAAATTGCCAGAAAAAAAACCAAGTGGAAACTTAGCCTGAGGAATCCAGTTAACTTTGAGTAACATAGATAGATCAAATGTTACGTGGCCAAGGTGACATGCCTACATGCATTAATTTTAGGATAGTTAACTTTATTGTTGGTGGCATTACTATCTATACAAAAAATATAATTTTAAGGCAAAACAAAACGCTTCGTATTATGCTTTTAAACTTCTTTACTAAACTCAGCAGCATATAAGTAATGGAAGTATCATAGAAATTTTTTATATAAATAAAGTGTAAATAAACATCAGGATACTAGGATGCAACCTAGAATGATGATCATGGCCTCGACCAATCAGGCGACAGTACAGCAGATATCAATAACTGTCATATAGATAACTTCCTTCTTCTTTGCTGCTCAGCAAACAGTGAAGTTATGTAATATTTTTTCTCTCTCATATTGTATTACTATATCAATTTATATATATTCATTTAATGATTTCATAATTTTTCATATTTTATTTCATTCATTTATTCAAATTCTCTTAATCTATATATTATCTAGTTTTATTGTATTTCATTGTGAGTATGTGTATATATATATATATGTGTGTATGTATAGATGGATATATATATATCTATATATTTTATCCCTTTTTCTCATCCTTAAATTCCGTTTTCCATAAAAATTGCCTGTATTTTCTGGTTGTTTTTCATTTTTCCTTTTTTCTCCATTATAACTTTTATGCTATTTTCCACTTATCGATATTCCCCTTTTATTACTTTCACTTCCTTATCCTATTCACATAAATTCTTTATTGTTTGTTTTTCCTACCTTCATCTTGCGCATCTTTTCTTATTTAACTGCGTCATCACTGCCATATTCAGCGCGAGCTCCGTCTTCCTCCCCCCCTGCTTCAACTGTTCTTTTGATCTCGTGTCTCGAGCGCTCCGCTCGTTATCGCGAGATCTTCTGACAGCGAGGTCGTCTCCTGTCAAGCGCTCCCGGGCTTTTGACATTCTCCTCACAGCTGTCAAAGCCCGGAGGTCGCGCTCGCCTGTGTTCTGTCATAGCGTATCCTAATTCATTGCTAAAATTTGGCCTCCTGCCAAAAACAGTGTAAATCTGTATTTCTTCTCCTCCACTGCTGCCCGGTCGCTATTTTAGTCTATTTCCCTACATATTTTTTCACTATGTGAATTTCAAGCATTAATATATTGATTTTAATTTATTTCCTATTTATTTATTAACTTATCTATTAATTAATTATTCTAGTTATTTAATTAATTGATTAATTCATGCTTTATTTATTTAATTCCCTTTTCATAGTAGTAGTATTTTAATTTACCTCATATTAAATTCATTATTCATTTATTACACTATTATCCTATATTTTATTTAACAGTATATTTAATTGATTATATATCTAATTATTTTACTTACCTCATAATTAATATTTTATTATTCATATATATATTTTATTACTGATTATCCTTAATTATATCATATACAGTATATATATATCTCTTTTTCTCCCTATTACTGATCTCCATAATTATATTCAGTATGTCTCAGGACAACATCCAAACTACCACAGAAAAAGTCAATCCAGACGCTTTGCAGTCTTTAGTGGACGCTTCAGTGTCCAAATCATTACAAAATGCAGTTTCCACTCTGCAAGAATCTTTTGAAAAATCATTAGCTAATATTATGGCTCGCTCTGGCAATATGACTCCTGGGGTTCTACCTCCTATTACCCCTTCCGACCATTACTGGTCTCCTGCCGAATCGGTATCTCATATGGCAAAAGGTTTTAAAGGTCCTGGCAAAGTTAAATCAAAAAAGCGCCATACCTCAATTGAAGAACCTTATCCCTCTAAAGGTGTACAACACACTTCAGGGACTCGCCATGAGACTAATACCGCTCATGCTCCAGGTTCCAAACCAGAACCATCTAATAGTGGTTCAAAGAAACCACTTTCCTCACCCTCCACCAGAGAGGAAGTCCAGCCTGTCAAGGCTTCTACATTTAGAGCGAAGCCAGACTCCTACCGAATTCAGTCTTCTGAGGAATCGGACGATTCCGACATTCAAGATGTTCAGGAGATTTTATATTGTTCGGAGGACAGTGACTCGGATCACGATGACCCTGCTTTGCAGGAAGACACTACAGTGACACATCCTGGGGATTCATACTTTGATCCCGCTTTAATTTGCCACCCACGCTCAGGCGAATGGCTTCCAAATTCTAGAATTGCCGAATTCTTAGCACTAAGAGCTAATAAACCTTTAGATCGTCCATCTCGTAGCAAATTGAAGGCAGAATGCCCTCGCCCTTCTTTGCCTAATAATTCCTCGGCTACTCCGGAGTTGGACCCACTCCTGGCGAAATTCTTGTTTAAAACAGGAAAAAACCCAAAGAAGGGAGTAGACCGTAGCTTTAAGTCCTGTCAGGACAAATTAATGGACCTTCTGGGTCCACTTTCTAAAATTATGGACATGGCTGATGAGGCATCCGCCTCCAATTCTACTGTTGATACCGAAACCCTTAAAGGGTGGATTCAACGAGCAATATGTCTATTCGGCAACGCTAATGCCGCTCTCTCCACTGAGAGGAAAAGGTCTATTCTCATGAAGATTGACCCACAATTGACCAATCTGGCTACTGCCGAACCGGCCAACCCCACCAATGGCATGCTTTTTGGTGAGGATTTCATCAGAGAACTAAATAAATATGTGGGTCTTTTTTCCTCGCTTAATAAAGCGCAAGTTTCTATGAAGAAAGTGTTCTCAAGCAGAATTTTTGGGAGGGCCGGAAAAGGTCGGGGCCGATTTTCCGGCCGGTCATCCCAGCATAGAGCTTATAGAGGCCCCTATTCCAACCCATCAGTACAATTCGCAGCTCCACCCTCTGCTCCCTCCCCATTTTTCCCTTACAGGTCCAGACCATGGCGCTCCAGAGGCCAAAGAGGTTATCCTCGCTCCAGACCTCCCACAGGTAAGTCCACCCCTGTATTCTTCCCTACATATCCCATTAGGGGGAAGACTCCTTCATTTTTTCCACAATTGGACTATGATTACGTCCGACTCTTGGATACTAAATACAGTCATGGGGTACCAAATAGAATTTGTCATCCCTCCTGTCCAAACCCATTTACCTCATCCAATCCAATTTTCCCTATTGGACAAAAAACTCATAGACCAAGAAGTCCAAGAACTGGCTTCCAAACAAGCAATTATTCCTGTAATCCCACATTCCATGGGTTTCATAAGCAATCTTTTTCTGGTAAAAAAGAAAGACGGAGGTCACAGACCTGTGATCAATTTAAGACTTTTAAACAACCTGGTTGTTTATCGTCACTTCAAGATGGAGGGCATCCATCTTCTAAGAGACATTCTTCTGAAAAACGATTGGTTAGTGAAGATAGATTTGAAGGACGCTTATTTAACAATACCAATCCATCCGTCTTCTCAACATTTTCTTCAATTTCTCTGGAACGATCAGACATGGCAATTTACTTGTCTCCCATTCGGCCTCTCATCGGCTCCGTGGTGCTTCACAAAACTACTCAAACCAGTAGTTGCCTCTCTCAGAAGCCGCGGAGTTCGTCTTATTATCTATCTAGACGACATTCTCCTTATGGCCCAATCAAAAAAGTTACTTTTGCTCCACATGAACTGGACATTACACCTCTTAACTCATCTAGGGTTTCTCATAAATCACAAGAAATCCATCTTAGTTCCAACTCAAAATCTAGAATTTTTGGGTTTCATGATAGACACTCAACTGACCACTTTGAGTCTCCCTTCAAGGAGATTGAAAGTTATTCGGAAAGAAATCCGACAGATTCTTCACAAAGACATTATATCTTTGAGGACAATAGCTCGAATTGTGGGTCTCCTTTCAGCATCCATTCAAGCCATATTTCCTGCTCCTCTTCACTACAGAGCTCTCCAACGCCTGAAAATTCGCCACTTAAGACAAGGCCTTGGTTATTCAGACGAAATTCCTCTCTCCTCAGAAGCCAAAGAGGAACTTCTTTGGTGGCTCACTCACATAGAGTCTTGGAATGGAAAAGCAATTTTCCATCCGAATCCAGACATTGTCATCGAATCGGATGCGAGTCTTTCCGGATGGGGCGCTCGTTGCGGTTCCCTTTCTACAGGAGGCAAATGGTCTCCTTCAGAGTCCCTCCTTCACATCAATTGTCTGGAACTTCTAGCAGGATTCTTTGCCTTAAAAAGTTTTGCAAAGAATTCCTCCCATTGCTGTATTCTTCTACGTATGGACAACATTTCCGCTGTCCAATACATCAATCATTTGGGAGGCACAACTTCAAAAGTTCTTGCAGATTTTGTCAAAGAATTTTGGCATTTTTGTTTAGACAAGAATATTACCTTGAAAGCGGAATACCTTCCCGGAATTTCCAATTCAGTAGCGGATTGGTATTCTCGTTATTTGACCGATTCCAGCGATTGGAAACTTCATCTTCCAATCTTCCAATCGATCAATTCTCTTTGGGGTCCATTACACATAGACCTCTTTGCATCCCGTCTCAACACTCAATTACCTCTATTTTACAGTTGGCGCCCAGACCCAGAAGCTTTGGGTGTGGACGCCTTCCTGCAATTCTGGCCCCAGAAGACTCTTTACGCCTTTCCTCCCTTCAATCTCATTCCTCGGGTTCTATTTCAAACCTCAATACAGAAATCCACTCTGGTTCTCATCACTCCGCTATGGCCAACCCAGTCTTGGTTTCCCCAAATTCTTCATCTTCTGATAGATTTTCCCCATCTTCTACCTTCTTTTCAGAATCTTCTTCTGAATCCTCAAGGGAACTTCCACCCTCTGATTCTGTCGGGACAATTGACTCTAGTCGCTTGGTTGATTTCGGGTCACCAAGTTCTAACCTCCAACTTTCAAAATCGGCTCAGGACATCCTATCTGACGCATGGGCCCCAGGTACCAGATCTGCTTACAGATCAGCCTGGAAACTTTGGTCTGATTGGTGCGATAGAAGACATTTGGATCCCTTACAAGCTTCTATATACCACATCTTAAATTTTTTATCTGCCTCTTTTGATGCTGGTAAAGCATACAGAACCATTAATCTTTATCGCTCTGCCATTTCCTCTAAACACGTACCTATCGATTCCATTCATATTGGTAGACATCCTCTTGTTTGTCAACTACTTAAAGGTATTCGTTTCCGTAGACCACCTTTACCAAAATATACTTCCACATGGGACGTGAATCTAGTTCTCAATATGTTTATATCCTGGGATGATAATGACTCCCTCTCTTTAAAATTTCTTTCCTTCAAACTCACTACCCTTCTATGTCTTATCTCCGTGAAACGGGTCTCTGATGTCAAATCCCTTGATATATCTCATAGACAATTTACTCCTCAAGGTGTTATTTTTTCTATTTATCGTCGTACCAAAACTAATCTTCAATCTGTTTTCTACCCCTCTTTTCCGCATCACGTAAAACTTTGTGTTGTTCGTTGCCTTAGATCTTACGAACAAAAAACTGAATCTCTTAGGAATACTTCCCATTCCCAATTATTAATATCCTTTTGCAAACCTCATGCACCTGTATCCTCTCCTACCCTGGCCAGATGGGTTAAACAAACTTTACACCTTGCTGGTGTCGATACTTCCAAATTTACTGCCCACTCTACTAGAAGTGCTGTTTCCACTAGACTTTTCCAATCTGGTGCTTCTTTATCGGACTTACTGAAAGCTGCCAATTGGTCTTCTGATTCAACCTTTAAAACCTTCTATTTTAGACCTGAATCACATGTTTCCATGTTATTGTTATAATTTATTTTATTTTCTTTCTCTATTGTACTAATTAGAGTTTATAATCTTTATTAATAGCTTTGAACTAGCATAATACGAAGCGTTTTGTTTTGCCTTAAAATTGAGAATTTTCCTATCCTGGGTGACGGAAAATTTGGATTTTAATAAAAACAAAACGCGAGTATTATCCCTCCCAGAACCCATCCCTGTAATTATGTTTTTCTTTCTTTCAGTTCAACAATGATCCCTTCATCTTCTACTGTTATGACGATTTTCATCGATGGAGTTCCTTATTGCATTCCGATTCACATTGGTTTTTTCTTGTTCTACGACTACCTGTTACCAATTGTTCCTGTCTACTTCGCAAAGAAGAAGGAAGTTATCTATATGACAGTTATTGATATCTGCTGTACTGTCGCCTGATTGGTCGAGGCCATGATCATCATTCTAGGTTGCATCCTAGTATCCTGATGTTTATTTACACTTTATTTATATAAAAAATTTCTATGATACTTCCATTACTTATATGCTGCTGAGTTTAGTAAAGAAGTTTAAAAGCATAATACTCGCGTTTTGTTTTTATTAAAATCCAAATTTTCCGTCACCCAGGATAGGAAAATTCTCAATTATATATTTAGATAGATACACATTGATGAAGACTCGTATTGCTTTATCAGTATTATATTTTACCATTTATTATAACTATGATAGACCAATCTCAAGCTCCATGGCAGCGTTAAAAGTACCGTATATACTCGAGTATAAGCCGACCCGAGTATAAGCCGAGACCCCTAATTTCAACCCAAAATCCCAGGAAAAGTTATTGACTCGAGTATAAGCCTAGGGTGGGAAATACCTCATCCCCCCGTCATCATCCAGACCCGTCATTAACATCCTCATCATCCCCTTGTCATCATCCCACACATCCCCCCTTCATCATCCCCTTGTCATCATCCCACACATCCCCTTATCATCCCACACATCCCCCCTTCATCATCCCCTTGTCATCATCCCACACATCCCCTTATCATCCCACACATCCCCCCTTCATCATCCCCTTGTCATCATCCCACACATCCCCCCTTCATCATCCCCTTGTCATCATCCCACACATCCCTTTATCCCACACATCCCCCCTTCATCATCCCCTTGTCATCATCCCACACATCCCCTTATCCCACACATCCCCCCTTCATCATCCCCTTGTCATCATCCCACACATCCCCTTATCATCCCACACATCCCCCCTTCATCATCCCCTTGTAATCATCCCACACCCCCCCCCCTTCATCATCCCCACCCCCCTTCATCATCCCCACACCCCCCCCCTTCATCATCCTCTTCTCATCATTCGCCCTCAGTGGTCTTCAACCTGCGGACCTCCAGAGGTTTCAAAACTACAACTCCCAGCAAGCCCGGGCAGCCATCGGCTGTCCGGGCTTGCTGGGAGTTGTAGTTTTGAAACCTCCGGAGGTCCGCAGGTTGAAGACCACTGCGGCCTTCAACATCATCCAGCCCCCTCTCACCCCCTTTAGTTCTGAGTACTCACCTCCGCTCGGCGCTGGTCCGGTCCTGCAGGGCTGTCCGGTAAGGAGGTGGTCCGGTGACGAGGTGGTCCGGGCTGCTATCTTCACCGGGGGCGCCTCTTCTCCGCGCTTCCGGCCCGGAATAGAGCCGTTGCCTTGACAACGACGTATCTGCGTCGTTGTCAAGGCAACGTGACTATTCTGAGGCCGGGCCCGAAGCGCTTAGAAGAGGCCTCCCCGGTGAAGATAGCAGCCCGGACCACCTCCTCACCGGACCACCTCCTTACCGGACAGCCCTGCAGGACCGGACCAGCGCCGAGCGGAGGTGAGTACTCAGAACTAAAGGGGGTGAGAGGGGGCTGGATGATGTTGAAGGCCGCAGTGGTCTTCAACCTGCGGACCTCCGGAGGTTTCAAAACTACAACTCCCAGCAAGCCTGGACAGCCGATGGCTGCCCTGGCTTGCTGGGAGTTGTAGTTTTGAAACCTCTGGAAGTCCGCAGGTTGAAGACCACTGCGGGTGGGGGAGTTCACTCGAGTATAAGCCGAGGGGGGTGTTTTCAGCACGAAAAATCGTGCTGAAAAACTCGGCTTATACTCGAGTATATACGGTATGTAAATGTTTCTATTCATTCATTGGTTTTAAGGTAAGGCAATAGGATAGAAAGGGAATCTGGAAATCAATAAAAAACACAGTTGGTATATTTGTGATAACTGATTATATGGTGTAGGTTCTGGTATAACCATTTATGACATCTGCATCCTCTCTAGTTTAGTTTAACAAGATTTTGTAGGTGTAATGCACTCTACTGTTACTATATTAAGATATGTAATTATGTTGCTCAATATGTATTTGGATGCACAGCATCAGTTTTTTCTATAAACAATGCATTGTCCAATATGATAAATGGACGCTACTATATAATTTATATGACTAACTAAGATCAAGTTTCAATGTAGCATAATAATATGGTACTAGTTTCATCCTTTTATTATAATCATATTTAATATAAAGTAATTGAATATGGGGTTAGTCAGGTTATATGACCAAAGGGAATCTAAGATGATTAATGATCAATATGCTTATTAATGACCTTGTAAAAGGATTACAAACTAGAATTTAGATATTTGCATATGGCACTAAACTGGGTTAGGTACTCACCAAAGAGGATAATATTACAGAGGGATCTGGGGAAGCTTGAGGTCTAGACACAGACATGGCAATAAAGTTTAAAAAGGGGTACACCAGTGGGGAAAAACCAATTTAAATGGGCAATGTCATGAAAAATAATTTTTGATATGTTGTAGTACTTAAGTACTACAACATATCTCTAATATACTTTTATTTAAAAAAAAAATGCTTTTAAAACATTTTAAAAGCAATTTGAAATTCGGCCACTAGGGGGCGCCCTCCTAGTGGCCGAATGCAGTGCGGAGTGACGTCACTGCAAAATTCGGACTGATTCCGGCAGGGCATCAGTCGAAATTTTGCGCAGGCGCAGTAACAGCCAGGGCTGCGCATCGGCTTCCCGCACTCGCCGACGGCCCTGCAGCAAGGTGCGGGCGGTGCGGGGGGTTGGCTGCTCCAGCAAGGTGCGGGGAGTGCAGCTCCAAGGTACGGGGGGATGGGGGGAGCTGCTCCAAGGTACGGGGGGGATGGGGGGCGCTGCTGCAAGGTACGAGGGGGGGGCAGGGGGGGGGGGGGGTTTGTTTGGGTTTACTTACCGAGTGGCAGGAAGAGTCTCCCCCGCACCCGTTCCTCCCGCATCGGCTCCTGGCTCACTCCTTCCCCCATGAAACTCCTGTCCTGGGTGCCTCCAGTTGTTTTACCACTACAACTCCCAGCATGCCCTGACAGCCAATAGATGTCAGGGCATGCTAGGAGTTGTAGTGGAGAAACAGCTGGAGGCACCCTGTTAGGAGAACTAAGGGCGGAAGTGCCGGCCCCAGCAGGCATCAGTGACGTGGTGCTTGCTGGGGAAGTCTGCTTGGTAGTGAGCACACTACCAGGCAGACTAAATGCCATTTAAAAAATAGTAAAAAGAAAAAATAAAGGCAGGGAGGGTGTTAGGGATAGAAGTGCAATAGGCAGGGACAGCAAAAAAAAAAAATCATGATGGTGGGAGCTACCCTTTAAATGAACTCTTGCCAGAATATCCTACAAATTTGTATGCTGTTGTATGCTCCAGGGCAAGTTGTGTAGTTCTTTCCAGTCTGACCACAGTGCCCTCTGCTGACACCTTTGTCCCTGTCAAGAGCAGGAGAGGTTTGTAATAGGCATTTGCTCCTGCTCTGGACAGTTCCTGACATGGACAGTGGTGGCAGCAGAGAGCACTGTGATCAGACTGGAAAGAACTACACAACTTTCTCTAGAGCATTCAGCAGCTGATAAGCATTGGAAGGCTTAAGATTTTTAGAAGTAATTTACAAATCTGTATAACTTTCTTGCCTCAGTTAATTAAAAACATGTTTTCTTTCCTCCAGAGAACCCCTTTAATGTGAATAAATGTAAGTTTATGCGCTTAGGCCGCAAAAAAAAGCTAAAAACAAAAAGTGATCAGTGCCAGGCAGCTGCTGCCAAGGTTAACAAAGTCAGGGGATGTAATAAGAGAGGCATGTTGGCTTGTGACAGGAACATAGTTTTGCCTTTGTATAAATCATTAGTCAAACCACATATGGAGTATTGTGTCCAATTTTGGGCACCTGTATTATATATAAAGGACATGGTTGAACCTGAGAGGGTGCAGAGGAGCACGGCAAAGAAGTAAAGGAGATATCCAGTGGTTCTGCCATAGCAATGCATTGAGGGGGCGTGTCGGCCGCTGCTTCGTGCGGTGGTCGACACCCGCTATCTGGCCGGAGAGCCTGGCCCCCGTACAGAGAGATCGCAGGGGGCCCCAGTGGTCTCAAACTTATCCCCTATCCTTAGGATAGGGGATACGTTTTTCACCACTGGACTACCCCTTTAATGATATGCATGGATTACAGTACAAACACAGGTTATCAAGCTTGGGGTTATTTAGTTTGGAGAAAAGACGTTTTGGGGCGATCTGATCACAATGTAAAAATATGTGAATGGACACTAGAGATCTTTCTAGTTATTTTTTATATACATAGGCTGGTAACCATGACAAGGGGGCAACCTCTAACAGGAAAGACGTTGTCACCATACTCACAGACAGAGATTCTTTACTTTAAGAGCAGTGGAACTCTCTGCCACATGATTTTGTGATGTCTTACTCAAAACAACTTCGAGGGGAGCCTGGATGTTTTTCTGGAAAAATAGAAGAATATTACATGTTATGGATACTAGATTTATGTGGATACAAGCACTTTACATTAACCCCTTAACGACGAAGGACGTAGATTTACATCCCCGCATCATATCGGGTCGGTCCCGGCGGCTATCAACAGCCGGGACCCGCGGCTAATACAGGACATCACCGATCGCGGTGATGCCCTGCGTTAACCCTTCAGACGCTGGGATCAAAGCTGACCGCCGCATCTGAAGTGAAAGTGAAAGTATCCCGGCTGCTCAGTCTGGCTGTTCGGGACAGCCACGGTGAAATCGCGGCATCCCGAACAGCATACAGGACACCGGGAGGGCCCTTACCTGCCTCCTTGGTGTCGACGAATGACTGCTACGTGCCTTAGATCCAGGCAGGAGCAGTCAAGCGCCGATAACACTGATCACAGGCATGTTAATACACGCCAGTGATCAGCATGAGAGATCAGTGTTATAGGTCCCTATGGGAGCTATAACACTACAAAAAAAAAAAGTGTTAATAAAAGGTCATTTAACACCTTCCCTAATAAAAGTTTTAATTGCCGTTTTCCAATAAAAAAATAAAACATATGTGGTATCGCCGCGTGTGTAAATGTCCGAACTATAAAAATATATCATTAATTAAACCACACGGTCAATGGCATACAAGTAAAAAATTCCAAAGTCCAAAAAAGCATATTTTTGGGTCACTTTTTATACCATTAAATATGAATAAAAAGTGATCAAAAAGTCCCATCAAAACAAATACGGTACTGATAAAAACTTCAGATCACGGCACAAAAAATGAGCCCTCATACCACCCTGTACGTGGAAAAATAAAAAAAGTTATGGGGGTCAGAAGAGGACATTTTTAAACGTATAAATTTTCCTGCATGTAGTTATGATTTTTTCCAGAAGTACGACAAAATCAAACCTATATATGTAGGGTATCATTTTAATCGTATGGACCTACAGAATAATAATGTGTCATTTTTACCGAAATATGCACTGCATAGAAACGGAAGCCCCAAAAATTTTCAAAATGGCGTTTTTTCTTCTATTTTGTTGCACAATTTTTTTTTTCCGTTTCGCTGTGAATTTTTGGGTAAAATGACTAATGTCACACTGATACAGAAGGTAAGTGGGACATCTTTAAATCAACTCTAAATAACTATACAGCTAAATATATACCCCAAAGGGGAACAAATATAAACGATTAAAATTAAATCCTACATGGCTGACAAACTATGTTAAAAGAGCAATAAACAACAAAAAATTGCTTTAAAAAAAATACAAATCTGATGGGTCAGCTATAACATTTAAAACAGTACAAGGAGCTTAATAAAATCTGTAAAAATGTAATAAAAACAGCAAAAATTCTAAATGAGAGACAGGTGACCAAAGAAAGCAAAACTAACCCTAAATATTTTTTTAGATATATGAATGCAAAAAAAAAAAAAAGAGCATGTAGTACCCCTTAATAATGATAATGGGGAGGTTGTCACAGGCGATAAAGAGAAAGCGGAGCTACTGAATGGGTTCTTTAGTTCTGTATATACTAAGGAGCTGACATTGGACAGGTCAATGCTGGTAACATCATGTAATGTCAATTTACAAGTCACAGCGATCGGCACTCAACCTCCATTCACTGACTGAATATATGGATATGAGCCGATCAGCTATCCTAGGCACACGTGGGCAACAGCATAAATGTACCTGTAGGGGTGCGGGAGAAAGCAAAGTTTCCAATAGAATCCAGTACAGTAGAAGAAATGGATCGCACTCACAACTTCAGGTGCAAAAAAGCTTGAACTGTCTTTATTCCAACGGTGCAAATCACATACAAAGTGTTGCAGGACGCTACTGGTGAAACAGCCTCAGGTGACAGCTGTTTGGCGTGCGTCTGCACGCTTCATCAGACCTGCCCTCTCTCAGGTAAGCCAGCCCTTTATACCTCTGACCTGGTGACGTACCTGAGGGAGGGATGATCAGGTTTACAATACAATTATTAAAACCAACACAAATCTACTTGTATCTAAGACAACATAGTAACAACAATTATAGATACAAAAGAGGTTTACAAAATACATATATAAAACCTAAAAAATGCAACACTTACAAGAACACGCTAAAATCGGGTCTCATTTAACCCCAGATTACCCTGTGCTTGCGTTTTTTTAAAATCCATCTGGCTTCTGCTTGAAGGAGTTTTTTCTTTAAATCACATCCTTCTGTTTGTGTTATTTTCTGAACACCCTGAAATGTTAGTTTGCTGCAATCCCCATTGTGCACACTATTCATGTGCTCAATGAAGCGCGGCGAGCCGTTTCTTGAGCGCACTGAATAAACGTGCCCACGGAACCTTGTGTGAACAGGTCTCTTCGTGCTGCCCAAATAAAATCTCCCGCAGCTACATGTGATTACATACACTACTCATTCAGTCAGTGAATGGAGGCTGAGTGCCGATCGCTGTGACTTACATAGTTACATAGTTAGTACGGTCGAAAAAAGACATATGTCCATCAAGTTCAACCAGGGAATTAAGGGGTAGGGGTGTGGCGCGATATTGGGGAAGGGATGAGATTTTATATTTCTTCATAAGCATTAATCTTATTTTGTTCCAGGAATGTATCTAATCCTGTTTTAAAGCTGTTAATTGTTCCTGCTGTGACCAGTTCCTGAGGTAGACCGTTCCATAAATTCAAAGTCCTCACGGTAAAGAAGGCGTGTCGCCCCTTGAGACTAAACTTTTTCTTCTCCAGACGGAGGGAGTGCCCCCTCGTTCTTTGGGGGGGGTTTAACCTGGAACAGTTTTTCTCCATATTTTTTGTATGGGCCATTAATATACTTATATACGTTTATCATATCCCCCCCTTAAACGTCTCTTCTCAAGACTAAACAATTGTAACTCCTTTAATCGCTCCTCATAGCTAAGATGTTCCATGCCCCATTGCGAATTGCTATTTCGAAACCTTTGTGGTATTTGTCAAGAACACACCTCCGACTTGCAATGGACACTGGAGCCGCCAGCATGGAGTCTGAAAACTCCACCGATACGGCATCTACGGGACAGGACGGTGCAATTCGTGCAGGACGCATAGGTGCTAACCGCTTCTTTATGCAATGCAACACTAAAGACACTTTACAAGTTTTAAGTCTAAAAAACTTGGAGTTTAACCCCTTAAGGACCGAGCCCTTTTTCACCTTAAGGACCAGAGCATTTTTTTAACATCTGACCACTGGTCACTTAAAACATTAACTCTGGGATGCTTTTACTTATCGTTCTGATTCCGAGACTGTTTTTTCGTTACATATTCTACTTTAACATAGTGGTAAAATTTTATGGTAACTTGCATCCTTTCTTGGTGAAAAATCCGAAAATTTGATGAAAAAAAATGAAAATTTTGCATTTTTCTAATTTTCAAGCTCTCTGCTTGTAAGGAAAATGGATATTCAAATTAAATTTTTTTTTGGTTCACATATACAATATGTCTACTTTATGTTTGCATCATAAAATTGATGAGTTTTTACTTTTGGAAGACACCAGAGGGCTTCAAAGTTCAGCAGCAATTTTCCAATTTTTCAAATTCGATATTTTTCAGGGACCAGTTCAGTTTTGAAGTGGATTTGAAGGGTCTTCATATTAGAAATACCCCATAAATGACCCCATTATAAAAACTACATCCCCCAAAGTATTCAAAATGACATTCAGTCAGTGTTTTAACCCTTTGTTTCACAGGTGTTTCACAGGAATAGCAGCAAAGTGAAGGAGAAAATTCAAAATCTTAATTTTTTACACTCGCATGTTCAAGTAGACCCGATTTTTTAATTTTTGCAAGGGGTAAAAGGAGAAAATGTTTACTTATATTTGTAACCCAATTTCTCTCGAGTAAGCACATACCTCATATGTCTATGTAAAGTGTTCGGCGGGCACAGTAGAGGGCTCAGAAGGGAAGGAGCGACAAGGGGATTTTGGAGAGAACATTTTTCTGAAATGTTTTTTTTGGGGGGCATGTCACCTTTAGGAAGCCCCTAGGGTGCCAAAACTGCAAAAAAAAAAAAAATTAAATAAAAAACACATGGCATACCATTTTGTAAACTAGACCCCTTGAGGAACGTAACAAAGGAATTAAGTGAGCCTTAATACCCCACAGGTGTTTCATGACTTTTGTAAATGTAAAAAAAATAAAAAAAAAAATTTTTTACCTACAATGCTTGTTTTCCCAAAAAAATTTACATTTTTAAAAAGGGTAATAGTAGAAAATACCACCCCAAAAGTTTTAAGCCCAATTTCTTCCGATTCAGAAAACACCCCATATGGGGGGGAAAAGTGCTCTGCTGGCGCACTACAGGTCTCAAGAGAGAAGGAGTCACATTTGGCTTTTTTGAAGGAAATTTTGCTCTGGGGGCATGCCGCATTTAGGAAGCTCCTATGGTGCCAGGACAGCAAAAAAAAAAAAAAAAAACCCACATGGCATACCATTTTGGAAACTAGACCCCTAGGGGAACATAACAAGGGGTAAAGTGAACCTTAATACCCCACAGGGGTTTCACAACTTTTGCATATGTAAAAAAAAAAAAATAATAATAATAATTTACCTAAAATGCTTGGTT
The DNA here is from genome assembly GCF_029499605.1 of Hyla sarda. NCBI lineage: Eukaryota > Metazoa > Chordata > Amphibia > Anura > Hylidae > Hyla > Hyla sarda. The sequence continues at coordinate 42,305,276 of NC_079198.1, forward strand.
TCCCAAAAAAATTTAAATTTTTACAAAGGGATAAAGCACAAAATACCCCCCAAAATTTGAAGCCCAATTTCTCCCAATTCTGAAAACACCCCATATGGGGGTGAAAAGTGCTCTGCTGGCGTACCACAGGTCTACAGGAGTCACATTTGGCTTTTTTGAAGGAAATTTGGTGCCAGGACAGCAAAAAAAACAAAAAAAAAAAAAACACATGGCATCACATTTTGGAATCTAGACCCCTCCGGGAACGTAACAGTGTTACAGCGAGTACTTACACCCCACAGGTTTTTTGAACAGTGGGCCGTAAAAGTGAAATTTTTTTTTTTTTTGCACTATATTGATAGTGTTACCCCAAATGTTTCATTTTCACATTGGGTAATAGGGCAAAAGGCCCCCAAAATGCTGGGGTTACCCAATTTTTAAAATTTTCACAAGGGGTAATATGAGGAATTGGGTTACAAATTTTGGAGGGCTTTTTCCCCCCCGACTATAAAAATACATCCACATATGCGGTAACGTGCTGGACGGGCGCACAACAAAGCTCAGAAGTCATAGAGGTCAGTTTGTATTTGTGGCCTATGGCATATCAGCAGCTGACCGTTGCATACATTCCGAGGAAAATACAAAAATGTAATATCCACATGTGACACCATTACAGAAAGTACCCACCCTGAGGAATGCGTATAGGGGTAAAGAGGACATTTTGAACGCACAGGTGTTTCCTACATTTATTTTCCAGGAATGAATGAAGGGTAGCTTTTGAAAATTGCAATTTTCAACCTATGCTCTGCTTCATTTTTCTGGGAACAACTAACATGTGACTCCGAATTGTCTCCTGGAAATATGACAGAGCTCAGCGAGAACACTTAGGTCCGTAACAAACATCCGCCTCAAATCCGAACAGTTACATACATTCAGAGGAAAATACAAGAAAGGAACACACATATGTGAGATTATTACAAACAGTACACCCCCTAGGGAAGGTGTATAGGGTGAAGTGGAGATTTGGAACAGACGGGTGTTCCCTTCATTTATTTTCCAGGAATGGATGAAGTGTACTATGGGGGGTGGGGGAAGAAAATTGCAATTTTACTGATATGCCAATTATTTTCCCAGAATGATGACCCAGAGTACAGCCAAAAGTTAAAATGATGCCCGCCCCAAACCCTATACTCTGAATCATCATTCTGGGAAGGGGATGTGTGGGGCCGTCCCTATTCTGTTACCTCAAATAGGCTCAGGTGGGGAGAGAGCGTTGCGCATTTGAGGCAACTGCAAACCTCCAATGCTGTTGACTCTGTGTTCCATGACACATTTTTTGGGGGACAAAGATATTATGAGGGGCATTGGGAAAGAGGTTTTGGGTTAGATTTTTTGGGGGTAGGGTATTTTGGTATAAAATTTGGAAGACAATGTACTCTGGACTGGTACATTGGAGCCAAATTCTGGGGAATTAAAATCAGGGAAAAGGATAAAAAATGTAGTACTCCATGGAAGTGTGATACTCCCTGAAGCAGTTTTTAATGCAGAGGCCCGGATGATCGGGGCAAGTGTCACACTGAGTGGTGGTGTCCTTCCGAATCCCCCTCTTGTGACACACTGTGCACTTTCTGAGATCGTCTCTTCTTTCCAGTGTGGGGGACCTCACCTGGAAAGTGTTGGCCGGGGACGATCCGGGGGCAATGAAGTTCCAGAGGTGCTCTGACCCGCTCTTTGGCGGTCACCAAAGAGGAGGGCCCTTAGAACTACCTCTTGAAACTCCAGGTATGTCCCTGTGTTGCCAGCGTACTTGTACAGTATAAAAGTTGTACATGGCAACCTGTACCATGTAGACCGCAACCTTTTTATACCATACACGTGTTTTCCGCATGGCATTATATGGCTTGAGGACTTGATCAGAAAGATCAACTCCCCCCATATACCGATTGTAGTCCAGAATACAATCGGGCTCGAGGACCGAGGACACAGGGAGAGGGGTGCTGCCATTCCCATGAATTGTGGTGAGCATAAGGACATCCCTCTTGTCCTTATACCGGACCAACAACAGGTTCTCATGGGAAAAGGCACGGGACTCACCCCGGGGGATAGGAGCATGTAGGGGATGGGGCGGAAGGCCTCTTTGATTCTTACGGACTGTCCCACAAGCGACCGTGGATCTGGCAGCGAGGGATGTGAAGAGAGGGATACTAGTATAAAAGTTATCCACGTAAAGGTGGTAACCTTTATCTAGCAATGGGTGCAAAAGGCCTTAAAACGATCTTCTCACTAACACCCAGAGTGGGGGGAAATTCTGGGGGTTCAAAACGGGAATCTCGTCCCTCATACACTATAAACTTGCATGTGTACCCGGAGGTACTCTCGCAAAGTTTATACATCCTCACACCATACCGCGCTCGCTTGGTCGGAATGTATTGCCGGAAGCTGAGTCTCCCCTTGAAGCTGATGAGCGACTCATCAATAGCGACCTCCCGCCCCGGGACATAGGCCTCCCAAAATCTGGCCCCGAAGTGATTGACGACCGGCCTGATTTTATACAGACGGTCATACGCGGGATCAGTTCGGGGGGGGACATGCCGCATTATCAGCATAATGCAAATATCTCCGGATGGCCTCGAACTGGGAGCGTGTCATGGCCATACTGTAGAGGGATGTCTGGTAAAGTACGTCCCCACTCCAATATTGCCTGACACTAGGTTTTTTAACTAGACCCATATGCAACACGAGGCCCCAAAAGGTCCTCATTTCGGCTGCATCGACTGGAGTCCAGCCGCCGGGTGTAGCTAAAAGTGAGCCAGGGTTAGCGGCGATGAACTGTTGGGCGTACAGATTTGTCTGTGTAACCATCAAATTAACAAAGTCGTCACTGAAAAAATTACTGAAAAAGTCCTTTTCAGTGAACCCGGTGATGTTAATTTTTATTGAGTCGCCAACAAACTCAGGAATCACGGGCTCGTGGTCCGCTGGCTAGGTCCAGACAAGTTCTCCGGTACGATGTACCAGTGATCTTGGCTGGAGGGCTTCACTAGTATGAGCGCCAGGGGGACTCATACTAGCATGGGGCACAGGGTCAAGGACAGAGGAGGTTTGCGGCGCCGCACGGCGGCGTCTCCGCCGCCTTGGTGGCTCATCATCAGAACTAGATGATGAGGAGGACAATGAAATAAGGAAGGGGGGGGGGGAGGGGGTCTTCATCGTCCTCTGAGACGCTCTCAGTGTCGGAGGCAATTATGTTATATGCCTCCTTTGCCGAAAACACTCTGCGGGCCATTTCCCTACTCTAATGGGGATACGGGTATGTGTGTGTGTGTGTGTGGGGGGGGGGGAAACTTTATTGGTGTATGTGCTGTGTGTGGTGTGGTGCGAGACTACCTCCCTAACCCGCCCTAACCCTCCCTAACCTAACCTAACTAAACTAACCCGCCCTAACAGAAAAAAAATATATAAAATAAAAAAGACTTTTTTTTTTTAAAAAGGGGACTTCTAGCGCAAAAAAGCCCTGCACCAAAAAAAAGCGTTTATCTAATCAGTGGTGTGCGCACTGATTAGCGCTTGTGGCGGCAGGGGGAGCAGAAGTCAGTAGGGGGTCTGGCCACTCAGCCCAGAACAGTGGCTGGTGGCTTGTTCACAGACCCCCACACAAAAAACCCGAAAAATAAAATAAAAAAACGCTTTACCCCGAAAAAAATGCACCTACCTGAACCCCAAAAAAACGCTGATCAATGATAAATCACTGACAGCGGTGGGACAGGCTGCACACACAGGTACGGTCCGTCCACACAGTACACTGGTGGCACGGACCGCCTATGGGTGCCAAAAAAAATACGCGTTAACCGAAAAAAGTGCCTTTACCACAAAAGAAAACGCTGATCAGTGATAAATCACTGACAGCGGTGAGGCACGCCGCACACACAGGTAAGGTCCGGCCACACAGTACACGCCTGCTACTGGTGGCACGGACCGCCTATGGGTGCAAAAACACGCTAGAATACGCGAAAAAAAGCGCCGGCACCACAAAAAAAAAACGCTGATCAGTACTACGGGACTGATCAGCGGTGGGTGGGCTTTAACAAACGGTGGCGGATCGCTCTTTTATAACTAAGAGGGTCCGCACAAACGCTTAGGGAAAAATAAAAAAATAAAAAGATCTGCGCCAAAAAAAAGGCTGGCGGCAGACCGCAGCGACCCAGCAGGGCCGGGGTCACGCAGCTAAAGGTGCTACGGACCCACAGACACCCACTGAGGTACGCTGAAAAAAAAAACACTTTTTTTTAACCCTAACCCGTCTCTACCTAATCTAAAGCTAACCCTGGGTGATTTCTGTGCCAAGGGGCCACAGAAAGGGGGCAAGGGGCACTTTTTTCAACTGAGGGGATGGTGGGCAGCACGGGGCTCCGTCCTGCACACCAGATCTGAGTGGAATGGCGGGCAGAACAGAGAAACGTGCTCCTAGCCCCCACCATCCCCTCCCATTACATTGTGATTGGTGTGGCCACTTTGGCCACCCAATCACAACTGTACTGAGGGGAGTGGCCACAATGCCAGCCCCCAGTACAGCATGGATGGTGATTGGTGGTGTATACTACACCACCAGTCACCATCTACATCCGGGTCACAGGGTCACACGTGACCCTGATGACCCGGAACCACTGCAGAATGCCGGTAAGTAGTTGCCGGCGTCCTGCAGTGATCGCCGGTATAGGAGGTCCTCCGGACCTCCTCCGGCACACTGCCGGGATGTCTGCTGATTGAAATCAGCAGACATCCGTCTCCGATCCCCGCCCGGCGAGCGGCGGGGAACGGAATCGCAGCACATCGCTCATCTGAATTGACGAGCGATGCGCTGCGATCGCCGACTTGGGGGGGGGGGGGGGGGTCATCATGACCCCCCTGGGCGATATGCCGGGATGCCTGCTGAACGATTTCAGCAGGCATCCGGCCCCGGCTCCCCTCCGGCTAGCGTATCCATACGCCCTGTGTCCTTAACCCCTTCAGGACGGAGCCCATTTTGGCCTTAAGGACCGGAGCGTTTTTTGCACATCTGACCACTGTCACTTTAAACATTAATAACTCTGGGATGCTTTTAGTTATCATTCTGATTCCGAGATTGTTTTTTCGTGACATATTCTACTTTAACATAGTGGTAAATTTTTGTCGATACTTGCATCCTTTCTTGGTGAAAAATCCGTAAATTTGATGAAAAATTTGAAAATTTAGCATTTTTCTAACTTTGAAGCTCTCTGCTTGTAAGGAAAATGGATATTACGAATACATTTTTTTTTGGTTCACATATACAATATGTCTACTTTATGTTTGCATCATAAAATTGACGTGTTTTTACTTTTGGAAGACACCAGAGGGCTTCAACGGTCAGCAGCAATTTTCCGATTTTTCACAAAATTTTCAAACTCAGTATTTTTCAGGGACCAGTTCAGGTTTGAAGTGGATTTGAAGGGTCTTCATATTAGAAATACCCCATAAATGACCCCATTATAAAAACTGCACCCCCCAAAGTATTCAAAATGACATTCAGTCAGCGTTTTAACCCTTTAGGTGTTTCACACGAATAGCAGCAAAGTGAAGGAGAAAATTCACAATCTTCATTTTTTACACTCACATGTTCTTGTAGACCCAATTTTTGAATTTTTACAAGGGGTAAAAGGACAAAATTTTTACTTGTTTTTGTAGCCCAATTTCTCTCGAGTAAGCACATACCTCATATGTCTATGTAAAGTGTTCGGCGGGCGCAGTAGAGGGCTCAGAAGGGAAGGAGCGACAAGGGGATTTTGGAGAGTACGTTTTTCTGAAATGGTTTTTGGGGGGCATGTTACCTTTAGGAAGCCCTTATGGTGCCAGAATAGCAAAAAATACCCACATGGCATACCATTTTGGAAACTAGACCCCTCGGGGAATGTAACATGGGATAAAGTGAACCTTAATACCCCACAGGTGTTTCACGACTTTTGCAAATGTAAAAAAAAAAAATAATAATTTTAACTAAAATGCTTGTTTTCCCAAAAAATTTTTATTTTTAAAAAGGGTAATAGCAGAAAATACCCCTAAAAATTTGAAGCCCAATTTCTCCCGATTCAGAAAACACCCCATATGGGGGTGAAAAGTGCTCTGCTGGCGCACTACAGGTCTCAGAAGAGAAGGAGTCACATTTGGCTTTTTGAACGCTAATTTTTCTCTGGGGGCATGCCGCATTTAGGAAGCCCCTATGGTGCCAGGACAGCAAAAAAAAAACCACATGGCATACCATTTTGGAAACTAGACCCCTCGGGGAACGTAACAAGGGGTTAAGTGAACCTTTATACCCCACAGGTGTTTCACGACTTTTGCATATGTAAAAAAAAAAAATTTTTTTTACCTAAAATGCTTGTTTTCCCAAAAATTTAACATTTTTAAAAAGGGTAAAAGCAGAAAATACCCCCCCAAATTTGTAACACAATTTCTCCCGAGTACGGCGATACCTTATATGTGACCCTAAACTGTTGCCTTGAAATACGACAGGGCTCCAAAGTGAGAGCACCATGCGCATTTGAGGCCTAAATTAGGGATTGCATAGGGGTGGACATAGGGGTATTCTACGCCAGTGATTCCCAAACAGGGTGCCTCCAGCTGTTGCAAAACTCCCAGCATGCCTGGACAGTCAACGGCTGTCCGACAATACTGGGAGTTGTTTTGCAACAGCTGGAGGCTCCGTTCTGGAAACAGTGGCGTACCAGACGTTTTTCATTTTTATTGGAGAGGGGAGGGGGGCTGTGTAGGGGTATGTGTATATGTAGTGTTTTTTACTTTTTATTTTATTTTTTGTGTTAGTGTAGTGTAGTGTTTTTAGGGTACAGTCGCACGGGCGGTGGGTTCACAGTAGTTTGTCGCTGGCAGTTTGAGCTGCAGCAGAAAGTTTGCGGCAGCTCAAATTTGCAGCCAGATACTTACTGTAATCCTCCGCCCATGTGAGTGTACCCTGTACGTTCACATTGGGGGGGGGGGGGGGGGGACATCCAGCTGTTGCATAACTACAACTCCCAGCATGCCCGTTGGCTGTCGGTGACTGCTGAGAGTTGCAGTTTTGCAACAACTGTAGGCACACTGGTTATGTATCACTGAGTTTGTGACCTAACTCAGTGTTTCACAACCAGTGTGCCTCCAGCTGTTGCAAAACTACAACTCCCAGCATGTACGGTGCATGGTGTACGGTGACTGCTGAGAGTTGTAGTTTGCAACAGCTGGAGGCACACCGGTCGTGAAACACTGAGTTAGGTAAAAAAAAACTGAGTTTCACAACCAGTGTGCCTTCAGCTTTTGCAAAACTACAACTCTCAGCAGTCACCGACAGCCAACGGGCATGCTGGGAGTTGTAGTTATGCAACCAGCAGATGCACCACTACAACTCCCAGCATGCACTTTAGCTGTTTGTGCAAGCTGGGAGTTGTAGTTATACAACAGCTGAAGGTACACTTTTCCATAGAAAGAATGTGCCTCCAGCTGTTGCAAAACCATAAGTCCCAGCATGCCCATAAGGGAATGCTGGGAGTTGTGGTGGTCTGCCTCCTGCTGTTGCATAACTACAGCTCCCAGCATGCCCTTTTTGCATGCTGGGAGCTGTTGCTAAGCAACAGCAGGAGGCTGTCACTCACCTCCAACGATCCAGACGCTGCAGGTCAGTCCTGCCGCCGCAGCTGCTCCTGGGGCCCCGATCCCAACAGGGGCGCCGGGGATCGGGGTCCCCAGCACCCGGGGTGCACGTCCCGCACCCGCTCACGTCCTCCAGAAGAGGAGGGGCGGAGCGGGTGCGGGAGTGACACCCGCAGCAGGCGCCCTGATTGGTCGGCCGGTAATCCGGCCGGCGAATCAGGGCGATCGTGAGGTGGCACCAGTGCCACCTCACCCCTGCAGGCTCTGGCTGTTCGGGGCCGTCAGAGACGGACCCGAACAGCCAATAATTCCGGGTCATCGGGTCACTGGAGACCCGATTGACCCGGAATCGCCGCAGATCGCTGGACTGAATTGTCCAGCGATCTGCGGCGATCGCCGACATGGGGGGGCATAATGACCCCCCTGGGCGATATGCCGGGATGCCTGCTGAACGATTTCAGCAGGCATCCGGCTCCGGTCCCCAACCGGCTAGCGGTGGGGGCCGGAATTCCCACGGGCGTATGGATACGCCCTCGGTCCTTAAGGACTCGGGATTCAGGGCGTATCCATACGCCCTATGTCCTGAAGAGGTTAAGGACTTGGAAACAGGGGCGTATGGATACACCCTGTGTCCTTAAGGGGTTAAAGTTTCTTCATTAGCTGAAAAAGACACGCCTCTTTTGGACATTAAAATCCTATCTAGAATGTGAAAGAGTACCACGAGGCTTAAGAAACTTTAAAGAACCATGTCAATTTACCGACGACCCACACTTCTTAAAAACCTGGCAAAATATACATCAGGAATATTCCCTGAATATGCTACGTGCCATCATTGAGTGCAACGAATTGGAATATCACAACATAACTTAAGAACTCTTGCGGACTAAATCCGTGTTTCGGGCGCGTATGTCAGCTAAACAGTTTGAGACCTTTGATTAAAAAAAACTAGAAAAAAAAGATCGGAGCAATTCAGTCCATAATAAAGGATCAAAAAAAGGACAAATTTATACGAGACAAATTGGACTATGATACGGATCGAGTCTTCCTGGTTGGCGGCAACAGGAAACAACAGCACCGCCGACGTTTTAAGGGGAAAAAGAAAAGTTCGGATTATTGGACGTCCGAGTCCGATTCAAGTGGAACAGATGAGACTGCCGTGAATTCTAAAAAGGTGGGTTCGAATAAACCCCAAAAGGTTGGTGACATTACGTCTGAACTTTCTAGTTGCATGAACGGTAATCAAAAAGCTGTCCCTTTAGGAGATGAACACGCAGGGGGGCCAGAAAGAGCAAAAAGAGAGCCTATCAAAAAGGAGCAGCTCAAGAGGAAAAAAGTAACGTGGCAGGATGATATTGCCATTATAAATTTGACAGACATTGTGTTAAATTAAAATATGATTGCTGTTCTGAAAAAAGGACTGAACTACTGCCTGGTTGAGGACTTTGACATGGTGGACTTCGAGGTCGACGTATAAAAATTTAAAAAGTACCTCTAATGCGTTAAAGGAGGGAGATTTTCCAGTGTGTATAGGTCCCTTGGGATTCAGCGTGTTGAATCAGGCCCCTGAAAGATCTCATGCGTCTTGATAACTTGATAGGCTTACTGGACGAGGGGGGAAGAGTGTCTCCCCTTCGTCCAGTGACCCGATCGAGAAGGATACAATAAGGGTCAAGGATTTTTCTGGGGGCATTAAATCTTTTTGTCCACAGGTAACTCCAGGCAGTAATTTAGATATAATTTCAGAACAGAATAGTGGATCAGGCGAGATCTTTGATTTTTCCCACTGCTCCCCGCAATCTCTCAAGGGATGAACAATGCGCCCTAGATGCATTAAAAGATAGAACTGATATAGTCATTAAAAAGTCCGACAAGGGTGGAAATATAGTAATTATGTCTAAAGACTACTATGTAAAAGAGGCACAAAGGCAATTGAGTGATATTAAAATCTATGAGAGATTGCGGGGGAACCCAGTGACAAGGATAAAAACCAACTTACAGACATTATTAAGGAGGGCCGTAGAGAGAGGGATCATTTTAAAAAATAAAGCTGAAAAATGAATCCCCCCCCCCCCCCCCCATTTCCCACCTTTCCACGCTGGTACTTCTTGCCGAAGGTTCATAAGACCTTGACCTCACCCCCTGGCAGGCCTATAGTCTCAGGGGTGGGGTCAGTCACAGAGCCCTTGTCCAAATATTTGGACTGGGTTCTGCGACCCCTTCTGCAAGAAGTGCCAGCGTTAGTAAAGGATGCTAATCAGTTCTTGAATTGTTTGCAAGACTTGTCCCTACCTGAAAATTGCATGCTTGCGTCTATCGACATCGAGTCGTTATACACGAGCATACCACAAGATCTGGGAGTTGAGTGCATCAGGGGGCTTTTTGAACGCACTGATAGACAACCCAACACCATCCAATTCATCTGTGAATCCCTGCAGTTCGTTCTTAATAATTCATTTCAGTTTGATGGGCATTGGTACACGCAGACCGAGGGCGTGGCAATGGGCACCCCGGTCACGTGTACCTTTGACAATCTCTATGTTGCTATTTTTGAGAGCAGATATGTGTTCACCGATACCAACCCTTTTCTCAGGTTTGTGGATGAGGTGTTCATAGCCTGGGATGGCACAGAGGCGGACTTCGGAGAATTTGTTGGCTATCTCAATAGGGTCAACAACATTAATCTGAAATTTACGTTTAAAACTAATAAGGAGCAGCTTGAATTTCTAGATGTACTTGTGCAATTGAAAAATGGAGTTATCGTTACCTCAGGATATAGGAAACCCACAGCATGTAACTCTCTCCTTCACTTCTCCAGTTATCATCCTTCGCATGTAAAAAAAAGCCGTACCCTACGGCCAATTTTTGCGGCTGCGCCGTATTAATAGTTCAGAGGAAAATGTCAACGTACAGGCTGGAGAATTGAGGGAGAGACTACATGCTAGGGGTTATCCTCTTCCAGTCTTACATCAGGCCCTGAATAGGGCTGTGAGACAGGATAGAGATGGCCTCTTGAACAAAAAGAAAAATGCAGTGAAAAATTCCGCAGATCAGTACGAACATTTTTCTCTTTCAAATATAGTTCAATGGCGGATCAAATAAGGAAAGTCATCTTAAATAATTGGTTCTTGATTAAAAATGATACAGAATTAAACTAGTTCCTTGTCGCCCCATGATAACTTTTCGCAGATGTAAAAATTTAAAGGATCAAGTTATGAAAACTTCCTTTACTTCCAATGTAAAACCTCAAGTATTGGAAAATTGGCTTACTAGTTCAGGTCCTAAAGGAAGTCACCGGTGCGGTTCTAGCACCTGGTGCCCTTTCCTTAAGCCAGGAAAATTGGTAAAAGTAGGTGGCACTGAAATATTAGTAAAAAGCCTCATTACTTGTAGAACTACATGGGTAGTGTATGTAATCACATGTAGCTGCGGGAGATTTTATTTGGGCACCACGAAGAGACCTCTTCACACAAGGTTCCGTGGGTACGTTTATTCAGTGCGCTCAAGAAAGGGCTCGCCGCACTTCATTGAGCACATGAATAGTGTGCACAATGGGGATTGCAGCAAACTAACATTTCAGGGTGTTCAGAAAATAACACAAACATAAGGATGTGATTTAAAGAAAAAACTCCTTCAAGCAGAAGCCGGATGGATTTTAAAAACGCAAGCATAGGGTAATCTGGGGTTGAATGAGAGACTCGATTTTAGCGTGTTCTTGTAAGTGTTGCATTTTTTAGGTTTTATATATGTATTTGTAAACCTCTTTTGTATCTATAATTGTTGTTACTATGTTGTCTTAGATACAAGTAGATTTATGTTGGTTTTAATAATTGTATTGTAAACCTGATCAACACTCCCTTAGGTACGTCACCAGGTCAGAGGTATAAAGGGCTGGCTTACCTGTGAGAGGGCAGGTCTGATGAAGCGTGCAGACGCACGCCAAACAGCTGTCACCTGAGGCTGTTTCACCAGTAGCGTCTTGCAACACTTTGTATGTGATTTGCACCATTGGAATAAAGACAATTCAAGCTTTTTTGCACCTGAAGTTGTGAGTGCGATACATTTCTTCTACTGTACTGGACATCATGTAATGTACTGAACTGGCTTAATGTAGAAATGGTACAAGGCAAGTTAAGTAATATAAACGTAAGCAAATCTCCAGGGCCAGATGGATTGCACCCAAGAGTTCTTAGAGAACTAAGTTCAGTAATATCTGTACACCTGTTCATGATATTTAGAGATTCACTGGTATCTGGTATTGTGCCAAGGGACTGGCGCAAGCCGAATGTGGTGCCACTCTTCAAAAAGGGCTCTAGGTCTTCCCCAGGAAACTATAGACCGGTAAGTCTAACGTGCATTGTGGGTAAATAGTTTGAAGGACTTATAAGGGATTACATACAGGAATACATAGGGGATAATTGTATTATAAGTGATAGCCAGCATGGGTTTACTAAGGATAGAAGTTGTCAAACCAATCTAATTTGCTTTTATGAAGAAGTGAGTAGAAGCCTTGACAGAGGAATGGCTGTGGATATAGTGTTTCTGGATTTTGCTAAAGCGTTTGATACTGTCCCTCATAGACATCTGAGAGATAAGTTAAGGTCTTTGGGTTTGGAAACTTTAGTTTGTAACTGGATTGAACACTGATTCATGGATCGTACCCAGAGAGTGGTGGTCAATGATTCGTACTCTGATTGGTCCCCGGTTATTAGTGGTGTACCCCAAGGTTCAGTACTGGGCCCACTGTTTAATTTATTTATCAATGATATAGAGGATGGCATTAACAGCTCTGTTTCTATCTTTGCAGATGACACCAAGCTTTGTAGCACGGTACAGTCTATAGAGGATGTGTATAGATTACAAGATGACTTGGATAGACTAAGTGTCTGGGCATCCACTTGGCAAATGAGGTTCAATGTGGATAAATGTAAAGTTATGCATCTTGGTGCTAATAACCTGCATGCATCGTATGTCTTAGGGGGGATTAAACTGGCAGAGTCACTGGTAGAGAAGGATCTGGGTGTACTTGTAGCTCACAGACTACAGAATAGCATGCAATGTCAGGCTGCTGCTTCCAAGGCCGGCAGGATATGGTCATGTATAAGAAGAGGCATAGACTCGAGGGACAGGGACATAATACTCCCCCTTTATAAAGCATTGGTACGGCCTCACCTGGAATACGCTGTTCAGTTTTGGGCACCAGTCCATAAAAGGGACACTGTGGAGCTGGAAAGGGTGCAGAGACGCGCGACTAAACTAATATGGGGCATGGAACATCTTAGTTATGAGGAGCAATTAAAGGAGTTACAATTGTTTAGTCTTGAGAAGAGACGTTTAAGGGGGGGGATATGATAAATGTATATAAGTATATTAATGGCCCATACAAAAAATATGGAGAAAAACTGTTCCAGGTTAAACCCCCCCAAAGGACAAGGGGGCACTCCCTCCGTCTGGAGAAGAAAAGGTTTAGTCTCAAGGGGCGACACGCCTTCTTTACCATAAGAACTGTGAACTTATGGAACAGTCTACCTCAGGAACTGGTCACAGCAGGAAAATTTAACAGCTTTAAAACAGGGTTAGATACATTCCTGGAACAAAATAACATTAATGCTTATGAAGAAATATAAAATCCCATCCCTTCCCCAATATTGCGCCACCCCCCTACCCTTCAATTCCCTGGTTGAACTTGATGGACATATGTCTTTTTTCAACGGTACTAACTATGTAACTATGCCACTGCAAAGTGGAATTGGTGACACAAAAAATAAGCCATAATATGGATTTTTAGGTGGAAAATTGAAAGGGTTATGATTTTTAAAAGGTAAGGAGGAAAAAACGAAAGTGCAAAAACTGAAAAACCCTGCGTCCTTAAGGGGTTAATGTCTGCATATTGTAACAAGAAAAATAAAGAATTGAACTTCTAGATTTCAAAAGGAGCCATATTTCTATGGTTGTTTTACATAATTTTTCCTTCAAATTAGGAAATCTAAAACTGGATAGCTGACAGTTCTACTTGCCCTGTGGAGATCCTTCCTCAGATGTAGATGGGGATATCTCTTTGCTACGTTGTCTTTTTAAAGAGTAATGATCCTCCTTCTCATCAGCACCTTTCAAAAATATATAGAGAAAATCTAGATTAAAAGCGGCAAAGAAATGGGAAAAAAAAAAAACACAATTTTTTTTTTTTAAAGAGTGCCTATCATATCCCACACAAATAACAAAATAACATAGTTATGTTACTCAGTACCTAATCCTGATCATGCACAACATTTTAAGTGTCCCTATACTTCTCTTGCAAATATCTTTTTAGTGCTCATTTGGTTTTTCATCCTGTGCTTTGGAGGGGTAGTGTCAGCCTTTTGCCCTCACTCTACTCATCTTCCGAGTCTGCTGCGCTGAGCCTCTTCATCACTGCAGGATGCTCTGTAACACTTTTCTCTGTTTTCAGACAGAAGTCTGATAGACACGACAGACAGAATGGAGGAAGGTAGCAGGAGAACAGGACCACAGATCGGCGACAGGTAAATATGATCATCATCAATGTCGCACTCACTACCTGCCTGTGCCAGGTTAGTGCACTGATGACAGTTTTCCTTTGATATTTTGCCAACAAGAAAAACAAACTTTTTTTTTTTTATCTGACAGTGCTCATTTAAAGCATACCTGTCATTTTAGGTGACTTCTGGATAAGCTGCCCTAAATTCATATGAGAAGCTGCACTAGTTCTGGCCATTATATGACTTCTAAATTTTCTAGTAGATTTCTGCTCTGCAGGCTTCATCTATAACATTCCGCTGTTCCCTAGCTGGTAGGCTGAGTCTGGTATCTGCCATGGGGTATGTTCACACTACTGAATCTCTGCACAGGATTTCACTGCACCAATCTAACACTTATGTTAGAAAATTTAATGTGGTGTGAACTTAGCCTGAGGCTACTATGGCCATATACATTTAGGGTTATTTTTGCCTAAAAATAAATAAATAACACATCTTAAAGATTTCCGACTTTTTCTTTTCATAAACCCCCCCCCCCCCCCCCCATTTTACATATATTTTTTAAAAGTTTTTCTAAGCAGGAAATGCACATTATATATCTCCTGCCCAGCAACTATTTACTGCTACGTGCAATCCCAGCAAGGAAATAGTTAACTAGTTTCGCTGAGCAGTGCTATTTAACTCTTTTGGGGGTATACAGTATATATAGATTGCTGTAAATACTGTGTTCAGTAGCCAGACGTCTACTTTCCAGCCTGGTAGAGGTAGAGCTACAGCCTAGAGCCAGGGTGGTGAGTATAGCTCTGTTCTCATTATGAGTTTTGTTCAATTTTGTTAACTACTTTTATAACTTGCCTTTTTTAATTTCAATAAATAAGTTAATGAGGGCTTGGGGGGGGGGGGAGTGTTTTTGTAATATATTTTTTTGAATGTGTCTTTACTTTTTAGGCTTAGTAGTGAAAGCAGTCTCATAAACTAGGCCATTACTAAGCTAGGGATTAGCGTTAGTGCTAACCCCCAATTACCACCCAAGTATTCTCCACCACAAATACCAGGCAAAACTAGTACCAACCAGCCCAAAACAAAATTGGCACTCCTGGGCCTTAGCGGTAACAGGCTGGCATTATTTTGGCTGGGGAGGGACAATGGTCTTAACCCACCTTAACCTCTTAAGGACCCAGGGCATATGGATACGCCCTCACACCCTGGGCCTTAAGGACCCAGGGCGTATCCATACGCCCAGGCGTTTTCCGGTCCCTGCCGCGCACCGGGCAGAGATCCAGGGCAGCAGGCATCCAGGGCAAACGCCGAGGGGGGCCATGTAGGAAATCGCCCTTGCGATCTGCGGCGATACCAGGCTGATCGGGTCTCTGGGACACGACCACCCGGTAATTTTGCATGATCCCGGTTGTCACAGACAGCCAGGACCATGCTAAAGTATAGGAGCGAGGTGGCAAGCCTGCCACCACCTCCTATCCCCTGCGATCCGTCGGTTAGCTAACCGACCAATCGCAGGGGGGGGGCAGTTACTTCCTCCCGCCCTGCCCGGCCCCTGGAAGTCTGGAGAGGACGGGAGGAAGATCGGAGGACGTGGCAGGGGAAGGGGCAGTGCTGGGGCCCGGCCCCGGTACTTACCTCTTCCCTGAAGACCCTGATCCCGGCGATGAAGACGCCGGCGGCGGCGACAGGAGAGTTCCTCTACAGCCGCGGTAGGGCATGCTGGGAGTTGCAGTTTTGCAACATCTGGAGGTCCACAGTTTGGAGACCACTGTGCCCTTCCAGATGTTGCAAAACTACACATCCTCAGCATGCCCTTACTGTCCAGGCATGCTGGGAGTTGTAGTTCTATGGCATCTGGCCCTTCAGATGTTGCAGAACTTCAACTCCCAGCATGCCTGGACAATTTTGGCATACTGGGAGTTGTAGTTTTGCAACATCTGGAAGTGCACAGATTGGGAACCACTGTATTAGTGGTCTGCAAACTGTAGTCCTCCAGGTGTTGCAAAACTACAACTCCAAGCATGCTGGGAGTTGTAGTTCGGCAACATCTGGCTCTAAAGATGTTGCCGAACTACTACTTCCAGCATGCCTGAGAATGTTTGGGAGTAGTGGTTTTGCAACAACTGAAGGCACACTGGTTGGGAAACATTGTTTCCTCACTCAGTGTTTCCCAACCCGCGTGCCTCCAGCTGTTGCAAAACTATAACTACCAGCATGCACTGATAGACTGTGCATGCTGGAGTTTCCCCCCCCCCCCCCCCCCCCCCGTGAATGTACAGGGTACATTCACATGGGCAATGGGCAGGGGGTTTACAGTGAGTATCAGGCTGCAAGTTTGCTATGCAGCAAATTTTGTGCGGCAGCTCAAACTCGCAGCAGGAAACTCACTGTAATCCCCCGCCCGTGTGACAGTAGCCTAAAAGCACTACACTACACTACCACAAAATAAAATAAAAAGTAAAAAACACTACATATAACCCTACACAGCCACCCTCCCCTCCCCAATAAAAAAAAACGTCTGGTACGCCACTGTTTCCAGTATTGCTGGGAGTTTTGCAACAGCTGGAGGCACCCTGTTTGGGAATCACTGGCGTAGAATACCCCTATGTCCACCCCTGTGCAAATCCCTAATTCAGGCCTCAAATGCACATGGCGCTCTCACTTTGGAGCCCTGTCGTATTTCAAGGCCACAGTTTAGGACCACATATGGGGTATCGCTGTACTTGGGAGAAATTGCCTAACAAATTTTGGGGGGCTTTTTCTCCTTTTACCCCTTATGAAAAGGTGAAGTTGGGGTCTACACCAGCATGTAAAAAAAAAAAAATTGTTTACACTAACATGCTGGTGTTGCCCTATACAATTTCGGAAACTACACCCCTCACGGAATGTAATGAGGGGTGCAGTGAGAATTTACACCCCACTGGTGTCTGACAGATTTTTGGAACAGTGGGCTATGCTAATGAAAAATTTCATACAGCCCACTGTTCCAAAGATCTGACAGACACCAGTGGGGGTAAATGCTCACTGTACCCCTTGTTATGTTCCTCAAGGGGTCTAGTTTCCAAAATGGTATGCCATGTGTTTTTTTTTTTTGCTGTCCGAGCACCATAGGGGCTTCCTAAATGCGACACGCCCCCAAGCAAAATTTGCTCTCAAAAAGCCAAATATGACTCCTTCTCTTCTGAGCATTGTAGTTCACCCGTAGTGCACTTCTGGTCAACTTATGGGGTACCTCCATACTCAGAAGAGATGGGGTTATAAATTTTGGTGGGTATTTTCTGCTATTAACCCTTGCAAAAATGTGAAATTTGGGGGGGGAAAACACACATTTTAGTGAAGTTTTATTTTATTTTTTTACATATGCAAGTGTCGTGAAACACATGTGGGGTATTAAGGCTCACTTAATTTCTTGTTACGTTCCTCAAGGGGCCTCGTTTCCAAAATGGTATGGCATGTGTTTTTTTTTTTTTTTTTTTTTTTTTGCTGTTCTGGCACCATAGGGGCTTCCTAAATGCAACATGCCCCCCAAAAACCATTTCAGAAAAACATACTCTCCAAAATCCCCTTGTCGCTCCTTTGCTTCTGAGCCCTCTACTGCGCCCGCCGAACACTTTACATATGAGGTATGTGCTTACTTGAGAGAAATTGGGCTACAAATATAAGTATAAATTTTCTCCTTTTACCCCTTGTAAAAATTCAAAAATTGGGTCTACAAGAACATGTGAGTGTAAAAAATGAAGATTGTGAATTTTCTCCTTCACTTTGCTGCTATTCCTGTGAAACACCTAAAGGGTTAAAAGGCTGACCGAATATCATTTTGAAAACTTTGGGGGGTGCAGTTTTTATAATGGGGTCATTTGTGGGGTATTTCTAAGATTAAGACCCTTCAAATCCACTTCAAACCTGAACTGGTCCCTGAAAAATAGTGAGTTTGGAAATTTTGTGAAAAATTGGAAAATTGCTGCTGAACTTTGAAGCCCTCTGGTGTCTTCCAAAAGTAAAAACACGTCAATTTTATGATGCAAACATAAAGTAGACATATTGTATATGTGAATAAAAAAAAAATATTTTGAATATCCATTTTCCTTACAAGCAGAGAGCTTCAAAATTAGAAAAATGTTGGGATTTTTCACCAAGAAAGGATGCAAGTTACCAAAAAATTTTAGCACTATGTTAAAGTAGAATATGTCACGAAAAAACTATCTTGGAATCAGAATGATAGCTAAAAGCATTCCAGAGTTATTAATGTTTAAAGCGACAGGGGTCAAATGTTCAAAAAGTGGCCGGGTCCTAAGGTGTAAAATGGCTGGGTCCTTAAGAGGTTAATAATGTGAGGCTTTTGCTGCTTGGTTAGTTATCTGGCTTATAATGAAAAGACGGGGAACCACACACTTTTTAATGAAGAAACAAAAAACTTGTGTGGTTCCCAGTCTTTTCATTATCAGCCAGATAAAACCAAGCAGCAACAGCCTGACGTTTTCAGGGTGGGGAAGGACCATTGTTATTGGCCCTCTCAAGCCTAAACATAAAACTAAGAGCTCCTCCAACCACCGGCGGGATCAATCAGGCCCTGAAACCAAAGGTAAGATGAGGGAATTTATTACCCACAATGCAATCCATTTCGCAGAGAATCAGCTTCCTCAGGCATGTAGGATTGAACAAGGTGCAACGGTTATTAGGGAGAATCTTTAACCCCTAAATGGGATAGAAAATTAACCCTTTACAAACAACTTCAAAGAAAATAGTGATCACAGATCCATCATATAAATGGTAAAAAAGACAAAACCTACAACACTACAAAATGTTCACACACCAAAAAAAAAAAAAAAAAAAAAAAAAAAAAAAAAAAGATATACACAAACATACATCGAAATTATAAGAGTAAAATGGATAAAAAGTTAATTCAACGGGCATTTGCTAAGGTTACATTTAAACCATCCGGAAATAATGTAACAAGGGAGAATATCCAAATAGCTTCTTTATTTAATTTTTGCACACGGTTATGAATATGATCTGGAATAGTTTTGAGTATAGCAAGTTTAAAATTTTGTATACATTTATAATGCTTTATGGATAGATGACGGGAAACACTATGAAGCATAAACCCATTTTTTATACATGACCTGTGCTTGTTCATACGTGACCGCACTGTATGGCCCACAAGTCCACAAGCACAGGTCAAAAGATATATAGCAAAAGAGCTATCCCAGGTATAGTGGTTCTTGATTAAAAAAAAAAATAAAAAAAAGGTTTTAGTAACATAGGATGGAAAAGTGGAGCTCTGATCTCCCATCATGGAACAGCACATACAGCGGGCATGTCCGCAAGCGAATGTACCAGGAGTACTCACAGGTCCAACACAGGTAATATTAGGGGCATCGGATTTAAACCTACTAGGAGCTATCATATTTCTCAAATTCGGGGATCGAAGGTCGACGTGAATAGTCTACTTGATTATAATAGTTCTCATTATCCTAAAATGGATAAAAAAAATATATGTACCATACGGACAATACTTGCGTGTCCGAAAAAATTGCACAAGTGATCACATTTTTTTGCCAGGCAATCGTGCATTCTTCGGGATAGATTTAGGATAACCTTTTATTCCGAAAACTATTTTGATACATGCTTATAATAAATTAAAAATTATGTTGCAGGAAACATTCGTGAAGAAAAAAACCATTACTGTAATGGCAAGTATAAATTTCATAAGTGATTAATTGTGCTGCAGGTGATGTCAGAAAAAATTCTAAATAAATATTATCCAATTTTGATGACCCTATTATGAAAAATATATTACCCCAGAAACCTGGGATCTCTTTTAGACTATCCCTGAATTTGAAAAATATGATAGCTCCTAGTAGGTTTAAATCCAATGCCCCTTATATTACCTGTGAGTACTCCTGGTACGTTCGCTTGCGGACGTGCCCGCTGTATGTGCTGTTCCATGATAGATCGGAGTTCCTCTTTCTTGTCCTAGGTTACAAAAAAATACTTTTATCAAGAACCACTATACCTGCGATAGCTCTTTTGCTATATAGCTTTTGACAATGCGGTCATGTATGTACAAGCACAGGTCAAATAAAAAATGGATTTATGCTTCATAGAATTTCCAGTCATCTATCCATAAAGCATGATAAATGTATAAAAAATGTTGAAACTTACTATATTCAAAACTATTCCAGGTCATATTCATAACCGTGTGCAAAAATGATTAGAGAAGCTTTTTGGATATTCTCCCTTGTTACATTATTTCCAGATGGTTTAAATGAGACCTTAGAAAATGGCAGTGGAATTAACTTTGTATCCATTTTATTCTTATAATTTTGATATATGTATGTTTGTGTATATCTTTTTTTATGTGAATTTTTTTATGTGAACATTGTTTAGTGTTGTAGGTTTTGTCTTTTTACCATTTATATGATGGATCTGTGATCACTATTTTCTGTGAAGTTGTTTGTAAAGGGATGATTTTTATCCGATTTAGGGAAGCAGATTCTCCCCGAAAAACATTGCATTGTGGGTAATAAAATTCATCTTACCTTTGTCTCAGCGTCTGATTGATCCCACCGGTTGTTGGAGGAGCCATCTTGTTTTTATGCTGAGTGTTGGTGTGGAATGGCTGCAGAGACCTACTATCAGATATATTCTACCCCATCATTGTACTTGGTTGGAGTACAACTTGCCTTGGTAAGCGCAGTTCACATTCAGCGTCTTTCCCTTAGCCCAAGGTATTACACTATGGAGTGCATCCTTTTTTTTTTTTTTTGTCATCTTTCAGGCCTAAACATCATCAGCCTGTTACCGCCTAGGCCCAGGAGTGCCAATTTTGACACTCTGGGCCTGTTGGGGGTTAGCACTAGCTGTTTTTGGGGTCAAGGCTAAGCCCTGGTTTAGTAATGAACTCAGTCTATAAAAAAGACAGCTTTCACTACTAAGTCTGAAAAGTAAAAAAAAAAAAAAAAAAAAAAAAGAAGGAGCAGGGGTGGGGGTAAGGTCACTGAAGCAGGGGTGGATGGATACCTCAATGGGGCCCCTGGACAATAGAAACACTTTTTGACACCCTGCCCACATACAATACATTTAGGATGATAGTACTGTGGTACCCCTGTACAGTATGACTTACACTTACAGCCTGAATGTTACAAAGCCATGCATTGTGAGATGGCATCCCTTCCTCCTCCCCAAAAGCAGGTGACACCTGTGGTGGACAGCCTCCACTGCCTGAAAGTGATAGGACTGCAGCAATCACACTCCTATCACCCCTAGACAGTCAATGCAGCTCTAAAAAAGGTGACTGCAGCATAAAACAGGAGGAGAGTAAGTTCAGCTCTAGAGGTGACAGAAGGATAAGACATGATGTAAAAGCAGAATACAGTGATCCCTCAACATACGATGGTAATTCGTTCCAAATGAACCATCGTTAGTTGAAACCATCGTATGTTGAGGGATCCGTGCAATGAAAAGAATAGGAAGTTATACTTACCTGTCCCCGCCGCTCCAGAGACAGTCTCTGCTCCCTGGGATCGTCGCTCTTCATCACATCGCTGCGCACACCGCTCCTATTGGATGACGGGATGGCGTGCGTGGCGACGTGATGACGACGAAGAAGAGCGATGGCGATGCAGGGGTTCCTGAAGTGGGAGATCCGGAGAGCCGGGGACAGGTGAGTGATCACCACCGGACCACACGGGGCACCTTAAACAGCTATCCACCTGCAGCTGAAGCAGTCTGCGCTGCCGGATAGCCGTTTATGCGATGGCCCCAACATACAAAAGCATCGTATGTTTATGCTGCCTTCAACATGCGATGGCCTCTGAGAGGCCATTGTATGTTGAAATTATCGTATAGCCATCGTAGGTCGGGGGGGGTCACTGTAGTGACTGCAGCTATGGGGGTGACTGGAGGTTAAGGTATGGTGTAATCATACCTCCTAACTTTTGCTGAGCACAAAGAGGGACAAGCCACGCCCTTAACCGCACCCCTAACCATGTCCTCATCACACTTGCAGAATGTAAATACCTCTTTAATAGCAATAGCGTTGTCAGTCTGTCACCTAAGTTCAGGAGGACCTCAGAAACAGAGGAAAGACTGACAACAACCACCATCATTCCCACTACCTGTCAGGATCCGGACTGGTATGCAGCGAGGACACTGGAGGTGGATCCTCTGTGTCAGTGGGGTGATGGCGTGGGCCGTACCAGGGGAACAGAGTCTAAGGGGTTACTGGTTTTCACCAGAGCCCGCCGCAAAGCGGGATGGACTTGCAGCGGCAGGTAACCCCTAGGTCGTTCCACCCGATAGCGACTCAACCCCAACTGACAGCTGAGACAGGCGCGGTACACAGGGACAAGGCAAGAGCAAGGTCGGACGTAGCAGAAGGTCAGGGCAGGCAGCAAGAGTCTTAGTCAGGGGCCACAGCAAAAAGTCTGGGTACACAGGCTTGGGAACACACTAAACGCTTTCACAGGGCACTAAGGCAACAAGATCCGGCGAGGACAGGAAGGGGAAGTGGGTTTAAGTAGTGCTTGGGTGTAAAACACTGATTGGGCCAGGCACCAATTCATGGTGCACTGGCCCTTTAAATTTCAGAGAGCCGGCGCGCGCGTGCCCTAGAGAGAACAGAACAGCAGGAGGAGATTGGGATGCGACCCGCGGGCGGGCGCTACGCGGAACGCATCCCCGCCGGTGAGAACAGTGCAGCGGGTCTGACCGGGGCGCTGCACACAGAACGCCGCGAGCGCTCCGGGGAGGAGCAGGGACCCGGAGCGCTCGGCGTAACACTACCGATCATATAGTTACGTTCAGGTGACGTTCACTTTTTTCTTCATCCGGCCCAGACCGCCATGATGATTTCTTCCAGCTAGGACTCATTTCTGCATAACCTGCCAGAGAAACATTTTAGGCTTCACACTTTTAGAATGCCCCAAACCGTATACAGTGAAACTTGTGAACATAAAAGATAAATACAATTTATTAAAAACAATAGGATACTCTACTTTAAAGTTTTTTCGTTCAAGTTTGCTGGGCCCATGGCTCCCATTTTTAGGATCCATCTGGTCTTGCACTGTAGGAGGAGTTTATCTCTGTCTCCCCCATTTACCGGGCAATTAACTAGTTCAAGACCTGCAAACTTTAGGACCGATAACTCACTATTATGATTCCCCCTGATATGTCGGATAAGTCTAGGGCATCCTATGCTTATAGAAAGAGACTTTAAATGTTCCCTTATCCTAACATTCAAATTCAATATCATCTTACCTATATAGAAGCGGCCACAATTACATATCATAGCAGATACCACAAGCTTGGTCTTAGGTTTGGTGAGAAGTGATACAGGTACGTTAGTGGGAATGCAATGGGTACACCTGTTGCATGTTCCCCAGCCAACCTGTACCTTGCCATCTTTGAAAAGAGGTTAATTTTCACCAAAAACAACTTTTTTTTTTTTTAGGTATATTTCATAAATTTTTTTGATACATGGGTGATGTTTTTGTAATTTGGATGGGGGATGAGGGTCAATTTAACAGTTTTTTTGAGTATTTGAATCAGAATGGGGAGTTAAACATGAAATTTACTTCCGTTTTGGGGGGTAATTCCCTCGAGTTCTTGGATGTGAGGGTGGAGATAGGAAGGTGGATTCATTACCAGTGGCTTTCGTAAATCAACTGCTGTCAATACATTATTAATCTTTGACAGTTTCTCTGGCTAAGGAGATTGAATAGTACTGAGGAATCCTTTGAGACACAGGTGCTCGAACTAACCCAGAGGTTTCAAAATGGAAGGTACCCCTCGGAAATTAACAGTGCGCTGGTTAGAGCAAGGAGTATGAGTTTAAGTGAGGCAATGTCATCTAGGAGGTCCAAGGGGGTAGTAGCATTTTTTTTTCTATTTTAGACATAGTTCCATGAATCAGGCGATCCAGTCAGGGGGTCAAGCGCCACTGGCACCTTATTGAGGGGGGACAGTGATTTGAGGGATATAGCTGTTAATCTCTCTTATAGGAGGAATAAAACCCTAGGCAGTCTGTTAGCTCTCAATCAATATATTTGTGTATCCGACATGTGGCTGACAGGAGGGAGACCTCAAGGAAATGTAAGCAATGACCTCATAATATGGAAGCAAAAAAATATTACAAAAAGACTAGGAGGAGTGACCTGGCAGGTGAGAGATTCCTGCCACCCTAGGCAAAACCCCAATATGACAAGGGAAATAATGTTGTATAACGTGTGTGTGTGTGTGTGTGTGGTTTACAACAATATTGCCATACAGTGACTGAACAACAATGCCATATACTAAACTATGACTGAATAAAGCTACCAGAACAAAAAACAATACCGCCATACAGTGACTGAATAACAACACCATAACAGAACAATGCCCCCATACTGTGATCGAATAACAGTAGTGCGCAGGGAGCTCTAGGATAGGGGGCTGTTGACACTGTGCGGGGGCCGAAGGGGGAGGGGTGCGCGTGGAGCACTGCATCATTAACAGTAGTTTGGGGGGGGGGGGGGGTTGTCAGGAAGCAGGACCTGGACACCTGGGTGAGTGAGGAGTGCTCTTCTACCAGCCTGGGCGGAGGGAGGGTGGTGGTGTCTCTGATTGAAGTAGCGCTACCGCTGCGCTCCTCTACCGGCCCAGTCCCAGTAAACTTACTTGTAGGGACGGAGCGGCACCCCCAGCAAGAGGGGGCTCTAGGCGATGGCCTATCTTGCCCATAGGTGGCACCAGCCCTGGATGGATCCTAAAAACGGGAGCCATGGGCCCAGCAGGCTTGAAAGAAAACAGACATGAGTATGTTTTTTTTTAAAGTAGAGTGTCCTATTGTTTTTAATAAATTGTATCTATCTTTTATGTTCACAAGTTTCACTGTATTCAGTCTCGCTCTTTGTGCCTTTCCCTAGTGCTGATGCTGTCCTGTGAGGCCGGGTTGCTGTGGAGAAGAGGTGATGCTACGACAGGTCAGGTGACGAAGTGGTCCGTGCTGCGTCGGCGTTGCGTCCAGCCCGTGTCCACAGCAACAGAGCACGATTTATTTCAATGTTTTGTGGTGTCAGCTGAGTATATGGGGCAGGTATGTCAGTATGTTATCTGGCGCCCTCCCCAGATGACGTCACTAGTTAATTGCACATAAGAGAGCGTCTACACGTCATATGTATGAGCCGGAAGAAGCACTATACAAGCTAAACGGAAGTTGCATGTTTGTGTTTTGCACAAATATAGAAAAAATTATAGAAAGGGAGGCACCTGACAAAAAATACCCTAAATGCACCACATGTGTAACACCACAAGTCCAAGGAAATCACCATCCAAATAATAAGCTGTCAATATGCGGCGGTGCTAGGGACGAAAAGAGCAATCCATAAATAAAGAATAACGAACGGGAGGCTCTGAGCCTCCCATTATACTGCCGATTTCCAAGCTGGTCTTCATGCTCTGCAGTATAGACATGCGACGAGTTGCAGGATCATCTTTCGTCGTTCGTTTGTGTTTTTTGCATCCTGCACCGCTATTGTACCCCATGGTTGATGAATAAACCAGCCTGATTGCAAAAGACTCAGTGAGCTGCCACATGTTTTTCTTCTTTGAGCTACACTCTGAGCGATACTGGACTTCTATTGTGGTGAGTACCACCGTCCAGCAGGCTTAAGTGAGTGACTGTGCAGCGACAAGAAGGTTGGAGGGTAAAGGGATGGGGCTTGCTCTGATTGGATAAGCTTAGCCCCCCCCCCCCCCGCCCTCTCACCCTATTAACCTGGTAGAGAGTCCCCATATCAGCTAGGCAGGAACATAGAAGATAGTCCCCCACATTAGGTCGGCAGCAGTGCCCCCCTTCCCCCCCCCCAATTCCCCATGCTGCTATGCTTCAGCTTTCTGTCCCTCCGTGCCTCACTCCTCCTCACTAGTGTTGAGCGGCATAGGCCATATTCGAATTCGCGAATATTCGCGAATATATGGACGAATATTCGCCATATTCGCATATTCGTAATGTTCTCGTTTTATTTTCGCATATGCGAATATTCTAGTGTGCGAAAATTAACATATGCGAAAATTTGCATATACAAAAACTAACATAAACTAAAATTCGTATATGCGAATATTATCATATGCACATTTTCGCTTATGCGAAAATTCGCACGTCAGTCTCACACAGTAGTATTAGAGCCTTCTTACACCACACAAGCTGGAAGCAGAGAGGGATGATCACTGTGATGTGTACTGTGGAAAAAAAAATAAAAAATAACGAATATTCGTAATTACGAATATGTAGCGCTATATTCGCGAATATTCGCGAATTCGCGAATATGCGATATTCGCGAATAAAATTCGAATTGCGAATATTCGCGAGCAACACTACTCCTCACCCTCTCCCCTACCTCATCCTTTCCCCTCCTTAGTAACTGTAATAAATCTGCCCCCCACTGCTGCCCATGCCACTAAACACCCCCCCCCCCCCATAGAATCTGCATCTCCCTCCCATCCATTCCCCTGCACCAATCAATGGGAGCCCCGCCGCTGCACCCGTCTCAAAGTGGAGATCTAGCTATGTGAGGACACTGCTCTCGAAGATACATCTCCTGTGCAGCCGGAGAAGCAGCGTGACGGACTCTCACATGGACCCACTGGTAAATAAAGTGCCCCCCCCCCTCAAAACACAAACGTTTACTGTAAAAACAACAAGTTACATACATGTAGCCCCCAACTTTAGCATAACTCACAGCATGCCTATATAGTGTATGTTGGTAGTTGTCGTTTTTGCAACTACTGAATGGATTACAGAATATCCCTGTTAGTTATGGCAGCGTAAGGGTGCGTTCACACGGCAGTCTGTCCCAGTTTTGGTTCAGTTTTTGCAGGCTGTAAACGGATTAAAACCTTTTTAATATATATATATATATATATTTTTTTTTAAATCCCATTCATGTCAGTGGGATTGTTTTACACTCAGTTTACATCCATTTGCACCAGTCTGCACTCATTTCCGTTTTTTTCACGGCAGTAAAAACAGCACATGCAGTATTTTTTCTTCCGTGAAAAAACAGACTTCATAATTTTAACATTGAAGTCTATGGCAAACCTTTAATGTCATCTGTTTGCCCCCGGTTTATACTAACCATTATTTCTTCTGAGCATGCTCAGAAGAGGTGAAATCAGCAGACTCCTGCAGTGTTGTGGGACTACTACTACTCCCATCATGAACAGACTTGTTTCCATTATGGAAGTAGTAGTTACCTGGCTGCAGGAGTCTGCGTTGACTGCATTAGTGCTTGTACTACTATCCCCATCATGGAACAGAGTGTGTTCCATGATGGGGGTTGTAGTACAGGGGCTGAGGGATTGATCGCACCCGGTCTCACTTTGGACACCTGATGCAATCAGAAGTTATTAAGCAGGGGAGCGGGCGGCAAGCTCCGCAACCCTGTAATGTTTAGTGTGTTTTAACTTTCATTTCTAAATCCCCCGCGGGGAGCCCTGAATGGCTCTCAGCGGGGGGGGGGGAGAATTTAAAAATGAACATTGTGAGTAGCAGCGGGGGCCATATCTATATTAAAAGCGCTGTGGTGGGGCAAGATATCTAGCGCTGCAGGGGGGGGGGGGGGGGTTTGGGGGAGGCAGACATATAGCCTATATATCTAGCCCTCCAGCGCATTTACAATATGCCCCCTGCAGCGCATTTATAAATATATACCCCCGTAGGGGATTTATAAATATATACCCCCGTAGCGCATTTATAATACACCCCCCGCAGCGCATGTATAATATATCCCCCGCAGCGCATGGGGGGGGGGGGGGGGGGGGACAGATAACGCTATATGTCTGCCCAGCGCATCTATATACATATGCCCCTGCATATGCATATTTATAATATGCCCCTACAGCGTTTCATGCATACAGTGGGGATCAAAAGTTTGGGCATCCCAGCTAAAAATTTGTATTAATGTGCATAAAGAAGCCAAGGAAAGATGGAAAAATCTCCAGAAGACATCAAATTACAGATTAGACATTCTTATAATGTGTCAACAAAAGTTAGATTTTATTTCCATCATTTACACTTTCAAAGTAACAGGAAAAAAAAAAAATGGCGTCTGCAAAAGTTTGGGCACCCTGCAGAGTTAATATCTTGTACTGCCCCTTTTGGCAAGTAACATAGCTTGTAAATGCTTTTTGTAGCCAGCCAAGAGTCTTTCAATTCTTGTTTGAGGAATCTTTGCCCATTCTTCCTTAGCCTCTTCAGGACACAGGGCGAATGCATACGCCCTGCATCCTGAGTCCTTAATAATGCAGGGCGTATCCAATCGTTCAGCAGACATCTCGGCATATCGCCCAGGTGTGTCGTCATGACCCATCATGTCCACGATCGCAGCACATGGCTGATCAATGCAGATCAGCGATGTGCTGCGATTCCGTTCCCCGACGCTCGCCGGGCGGGGATCAGAGCTGGATGTCTGCTGACTTCATTCAGCAGACATCGCGGCAGTGTGCCGGAGGAGGTCCGGAGAACCTCCTATACCGGCGATCGCTGCAGGACGCCGTTAAGTATTAACCGCCGTTCTGCAGCGGTTCCGGGTCATCAGGGTCACGTGTGACCCGGTTAAAGATGATGAACGGTGGTGTAATATACACCACCAGTCATCATCCATACTGTACTGGGGGCTGGCATTGTTGCCACCCCCCTCAGTACAGTTGTGATTGGGTGGCCAAAGTGGCCACACCAATCACAGTGTAATGGGAGGGGATGGTGGGGGCTAGGAGCATGTTGCTCCATTCTGCCTGCCATTCCACAGAGATCTGGCGAGCAGGACGGAGCCCTGTGCTGCCACCATCCCCTCACTGTAAAAAAAAAAAGTGCCCCTTGCCCCTTTCTGTGGCCCATTGGCACAGAAATCCCCCAGAGTTAGCTTTAGGTAGGGACAGGTTAGGGTTAAAAAAATAAAATAAAAAATAAAAGTTCTCAGTTTTTTTTTCGGTGTACATCAGTGGGTGTCCGGGGGTCCTTAGCACCTTTATCTGCGTGATCCCGGCCCTGCTGGGTCGCTACGGTCTTCCGCCAGCCTTTTTTTAGTTATAAAAGAGCAGTCCGCCACCGTTTGTTAAAGCTCAGTCCTGTAGTACTGATCAGCGTTTTTTTTTGTGTGGTGCCGGCGCCTTTTTTTTTTGCATTTTCTAGCGTTTTTTTTTTTTGCACCCATAGGCGGTCCGTGCCACCAGTAGCAGGCGTGTACTGTGTGGCCGGACAGTACCTGTGTGTGTGCAGCGTGGCTCACCTCTGTCAGTGATTTATCACTGATCAGCGTTTTTTTTGTGGTAAAGGCACTTTTTTCGGTTAACGCGTTTTTTTGTTTTTTTTTTGCACCCATAGGCTGTCCGTTCCACCAGTAGCAGGCGTATACTGTGTGGACGGACCGTACCTGTGTGTGCAGCCTGTCCCACCGCTGTCAGTGATCAGTATCACTGATAAGCGTTTTTTTGGGGGTTCAGGTGGGTGCATTTTTTCGGGGTTAAGCGTTTTTTTATTTAATTTTTTGTTTTTTTTGTGTGGGGGTCACACTTTTTATTTTTTTCTGTTAGGGCGGGTTAGTTTAGTTAGGTTAGGTTAGGGCGGGTTAGGAAGGTAGTCTCGCATCACACCACACACCAATAAAGTTTTCCCCCCACACACACCCATTCCCATTAGAGTAGGGAAATGGCCCGCAGAGCGTTTTCGGTGGAGGAGGCATATGCCATAATTGCCTCCGACACCGAGAGCGGCTCAGACGACAATGAATACCCCATCTCCCTTATTTCATTGTCCTCCTAATCATCTAGTTCTGATGATGAGCCAACAAGGCAGCGAACTCGCAGCCGTGCGGCGCCGCAAACCTCCTCTGTCCTTGACCCTGTGCCCCATGCTAGTCTGAGTCCCCCTGACGCTCATACTAGTGAAGCCCCCCTGCCAAGGTCACTAGTACCTCGTACCGGAGAACTTGTCTGGGCTGAGCCAGCGGACCACAAGCACCTGATTCCTAAGTTTGTTGGCGACTCAGGAATCAAGATTAACATCGCCAGGTTCACTGAAAAGGACTTTTTCGGTAATTTTTTTTAGTGACGACTTGGTTAATCTAATGGTTACACAGACGAATCTGTATGCCCAACAGTTCGTCGCCGCTAACCCGGGCTCACGTTTAGCTAGACCCGGCGACTGGACTCCAGTCGATGCAGCCGAAATGAGGACCTTTTGGGGCCTTGTGCTGCATATGGGTCTAGTTAAAAAAAAAAAAAAAACAGTGTCAGGCAATATTGGAGTGGGGACATCCTGTACCAGACCCCGCTCTACAATATGGCCATGACACGTCCCCGGTTCGAGGCCATTCGGAGAGGTTTGCATTATGCTGATAATGCGGCATGTCCCCCCCGAACAGATCCCACGTATGACCGCCTGTATAAAATCAGGCCGGTCATCAATCACTTCGGGCCAGATTTTGGGAGGCCTATGTCCCTGGAAGGGAGATCTCTATTGATGAGTCTCTCATCAGCTTCAAGGGGAGACTCAGCTTCCGGCAATACATCCCGACCAAGCAAGCGCGGTATGGCGTGAAGATGTTTAAACTTTGCGAGAGTACCTCCAGGCACGCTTGCAAGTTTATAGTGTATGAGGGACGAGATTCCTGTATTGAACCCCCAGAATGTCCCTCCACTCTGGGTGTTAGCGGGAAAATAGTTTGGGGCCTTTTGCACCCATTGCTAGATAAAGGTTACCACCTTTACGTGGATAACTTTTATACTAGTATCCCTCTCTTTTCATCCCTCTCCGCCAGATCCACGGTCGCTTGTGGGACAGTCCGGAAGAATCAAAGAGGCCTTCCTTCCTATCCCCTAAAGACTCCTATCCCCCAGGGTGAGTCCTGTGCCTTTTCCCATGAGAACCTGTTGTTGGTCCGGTATAAGGACAAGAGGGATGTCCTTATGCTCACCACTATTCATGGGAACAGCAGCACCCCTGTCCCTGTGCGAGGTATCATGGGACCGGCCCTCAAGCCCGATTGTATCCTGGACTACAATCGGTATATTGGGGGGGGGGGGGGGGAGTTGATTTTTCTGATCAAGTCCTCAAGCCATATAATGCCATGCGGAAAACACGCGTATGGTACAAAAAAGTTGCAGTCTGCATGGTACAGGTTGCCATGTACAACTCTTTTGTACTGTACAAGTACGTTGGCAACACAGGGACATACCTGCAGTTCCAAGAGGAAATTCTAAAGGCCCTCATCTTTGGTGACCGCCAAAGAGCGGGTCAGAGCACCTCTGGAATTGTGGGCCCCCGGATCATCCCTGGCCAACACTTTCCAGGTGTGATCCCCCACACTGGAAAGAAGGGACGATCTCAGAAGAAATGCAGAGTGTGTCACAAGAGGGGGATTCGGAAGGACACCACCTATCAGTGTGACACTTGCCCAGATAATCCGGGCCTCTGCATAGGCTGCTTCAGGGAGTATCACACTTCCATGCAGTTCAAAATTTTTCATCCTTTGCCCCAATTTTCATTCCCCAAAATTTGACTCCAATGTACCAGTCCAGGGTACATTGTCTTCCAAATTTTATACCAACATTTTCCCCCCCAATATATCTTTTTTTTCTTCTTCCCCCTAAAAAATGGGTCATGGGACACAGAGTCAACAGCCGACAGCATTGGAGGTTTGCAGTTGCCTCAAATGTGCAACGCTCTCTCCCCACCTGAGCGGGTTGCGCATTTGAGGTAACAGAATAGGTACGGCCCCACACATCCCCTTCCCAGAATGATGATTCAGAGTATAGGGTTTAGGGCGGGCATCATTTTTACTTTTGGCTGTACTCTGGGTCATCATTCTGGGAAAATAATTGGCATATCAGTACTAAAATTGCAATTTTCTTTCCCCCCCATAGTACACTTCATCCATTCCTGGAAAATTAATGAAGGGAACACCCATCTGTTCCAAATCTCCACTTCACCCTTCACCTTCCCTAGGGGGTGTAGTTTGTAATAGGTTCACATGTGGGTGTTCCTTTCTTGTATTTTCCTCTGAATGTATGTAACTGTTAGGTCCGTAACAAACATTCGCCTCAAATGCGAAGATTTCTCGCTGAGCTCTGTCGTATTTCCAGTCGACAATTCGGAGTCGCATGTAAGTTGTTCCCAGAAAAATGAAGCAGAGCATAGGTTGAAAAATTGCAATTTTCAAAAGCTACCCTTCATCCATTCATGGAAAATAAATTTAGAAAACACCTGTGCGTTCAAAATGTCCTCTTTACCCCTATACCCATTCCGCAGGGTGGGTACTTTCTGTAATGGTGTCACATGTGGGCGTTTCATTTTTGTATTTTCCTCGGAATGTATGTAACCGTCAGCTTCTGATATGCCATAGGCCACAAATACAAACTGACCTCTATGGACTTCTGAGCCTTGTTGTGCGCCCATCCAGCACGTTACCCCATATGTGGATGTATTTTTATAGTCAGGGGAAAAAGCCCTCCAAAATTTGTAAACCAATTCCTCATATTACCCCTTGTGAAAATTTAAAAAATTGGGTAACCCCAGCATTGTACTGAAAAAAAAAAAAATCAAATTTTTCAATTTATGGCCCACTTTTCAAAAAACCTGTGAGGTGTTATTTCCCACTGTACCCCTTGTTATGTTCATTGAGGGGTGTAGTTTCTAAAATGGTGTCACATGTGTGTTTTTTTTTTGCTGTTATTGCACAATGGGGGCTTTATAAATGCACATGACCCCCGACTTCAATCTCAACCAAATTTTCACTCCTATTCTGGGCATTGCAGTGAGTCCACAGAGCAATGTACATCCACATATGTTTTTTTTTTTCTCAGACAAAATGTTTCTACAAATTTTGGGAGCCTTTTGCCCCATTACCCAATGTGAAAATGAAACATTTGGGGTAACACTATCAATATAGTGCAAAAAAAAACAACAAATTTTTCACTTTTACGGCCCACTGTTCAAAAAACCTGTGAGGTGCAAGTACTCACTGTAACACTGTTACGTTCCCCGAGGGGTCTAGTTTCCAAAATGTAATGCCATGTGGGTTGTTGTTTTTTTTTTTTTTTTGCTGTCCTGGCACCATAGGGGCTTCCTAAATGTGACATGCCCCCAGAGCAAAATTTGCTTCCAAAAAGCCAAAATGTGACTCCTTCTCTTCTGAGACCTGTAGTGCGCCAGCAGAGCACTTTTCACCCCCATATGGAATGTTTTCTGAATTGGGAGAAATTGGGCTTCAAATTTTGGGGGGGTATTTTCTGCTTTAACCCTTTTTTAAAAATGTAAAATTTTTGGGAAACCAAGCATTTTAGGTAAAAAATAAATAAATTTTTTTTAACATTTGCAAAAGTCATGAAACACCTGTGGGGTATTAAGGCTCACTTTATCCCATGTTACATTCCCCGAGGGGTCTAGTTTCCAAAATGGTATGCCATGTGGGGTGTTTTTTTTTTTTTTTGCTGTTTTGACACCCTAGGGGCTTCCTAAAGGTGACATGCCCCCCAAAAACCATTTCAGAAAAATGTTCTCTCCAAAATCCCCTTGTCGCTCCTTCCCTTCTGAGCGCTCTACTGCGCCCGCCGAACACTTTACATAGACATATGATGTATGTGCTTACTCGAGAGAAATTGGGTTACAAATACAAGTAAAAATTTTCTCCTTTTACCCCTTGCAAAAATAAAAAAATTGGGTCTACAAGAACATGCGAGTGTAAAAAATTAAGATTTTGAATTTTCTCCTTCACTTTGCTGTTATTCCTGTGAAACACCTAAAGGGTTAAAACACTGACTGAATGTCATTTTGAATACTTTGGGGGGTGTAGTTTTTATAATGGAGTCAGTTATGGGGTATTTTTAATATGAAGACCCTTCAAATCCACTTCAAAACTGAACTGGTCCCTGAAAAATATAGAGTTTGAAAATTTTGTGAAAAATTGGAAAATTGCTGCTGAACTTTGAAGCCCTCTGATGTCTTCCAAAAGTAAAAACTTGTCAATTTTATGATGCAAATATAAAGTAGACATATTGTATATGTGAACCAAAAAAAAAATATTTTGAATATCCATTTTCCTTACAAGCAGAGAGCTTCAAAGTTAGAAAAATGCAAAATTTTCATTTTTTTCATCAAATTTGGGGATTTTTCACCAAGAAAAGATGCAAGTTACCACAAAATTTTACCACTATGTTAAAGTAGAATATGTCACGAAAAAACAATCTCGCAATCAGAATGATAAGCAAGAGCATTCCAGAGTTATTAACCCCTTAAGGACGCAGGACGTACTCAAACGGCCCCTTTTCCGAGTCCTTAAGGACTCAGGACGTTTGAGTACATCCTGTCAAATCCCGGCCCCCCGCCGCTAGCTGGAGGGGAGCCGGTGCCGATGCCTGCTGAAATCGTTCAGCAGGCATCGGGGCATATCGCCCAGGGGGGTCATTATGCCCCCCCCATGTCGGCGATGGCCGCAGATCGCTGGACAATTCAGTCCAGCGATCTGCGGCAGATTCCGGGTCAATCGGGTCTCCAGTGACCCGGTGACCCGGAATTACAGGCTGTTCGGGGCCGTCGGAGACGGCCCCGAACAGCCAGAGCCTGCAGGGGTGAGGTGGCACTGGTGCCACCTCACGATCGCCCTGATTCGTCGGCCGGATTACCGGCCGACCAATCAGGGCGCCTGCTGCGGGTGTCACTCCCGCAACCCGCTCCGCCCCTCTTCCGGAGGAGGTGAGCGGGACGTGCACCCCAGGTGCTGGGGACCCCGATCCCCGGCGTCAATGTTGGGATAGGGGCCCCAGGAGCGACGGCCGCGGCGGCGACGACGAGGGACTGACCTCATGCGGCTGAATCGTTGGAGGTGAGTGACAGCCTCCTGCTGTTGCTTAGCAACAGCTCCCAGCATGCAAAAAGGGCATGCTGGGAGCTGTAGTTATACAACAGCAGGAGGCAGACCACCACAAATCCCAGCATGCCCTTATGGGCATGCTGGGACTTGTAGTTTTGCAACAGCTGGAGGCAAATTTTTTCTATGGAAAAGTGTACCTTCAGCTGTTGTGTAACTACAACTCCCAGCTTGCACCAACAGCTAAAGTGCATGCTGGGAGTTGTAGTAGTGCATCTGCTGGTTGCATAACTACAACTCCCAGCATGCCCGTTGGCTGTCGGTGACTGCTGGGAGTTGTAGTTTTGCAACAGCTGAAGGCACACTGAGTTATGTAGCAAACCAGTGTGTCTCCAGCTGTTGCATAACTACAGTCCCCAACATCCCCAGCCAAAGTAGTATGTCTCCAGCTGTTGCATAACTACAAGACCCAGCATGCCCTTCCGCTGTCCGTACATGCTGGGGGTTGTAGCTTTTGCAACAGCTGAAGGCACACTGGTTGCAAAACACTGAGTTTGTTACCAAACTCTGTGTTTCACAACCAGTGTGCCTCCAGCTGTAGCAAAACTACAACTCCCAGCATGCACTGATAGACCGTACATGCTGGGAGTTGTAGTTTTGCAACAGCTGGATGTTCCCCCCCAATGTGAACGTACAGGGTACACTCACATGGGCGGAGGATTACAGCAAGTATCCGGCTGTAAGTTTGAGCTGCGGCAAATTTTCTGTCGCAGCTCAAACTGCCAGCGAGAAACTACTGTGAACCCCCCGCCCGTGCGACTGTACCCTAAAAACACTACACTACACTAACACACAATAAAATAAAAAGTAAAAATCACTACATATACACATACCCCTACACAGCCCCCCTCCCCAATAAAAATGAAAAACGTCTGGTACGCCACTGTTTCCAAAACGGAGCCTCCAGCTGTTGCAAAACAACTACTCCCAGTATTGCCAGATAGCCACTGACTGTCCAGGCATGCTGGGAGTTTTACAACAGCTGGAGGCACCCTGTTTGGGAATCACTGGCATAGAATACCCCTATATCCACCCCTATGCAAGTCCCTAATTTAGGCCTCAAATGCGCATGGCGCTCTCACTTTGGAGCCCTGTCGTATTTCAAGGCAACAGTTAAGGGTCACATATGGGGTATCGCCGTACTCGGGAGAAATTGTGTTACAAATTTTGGGGGGTATTTTCTGCTTTTACCCTTTTTAAAAATGTAAAATTTTTGGGAAAAGAGGCATTTTAATTAAAAAAAAATATATTTTTTTACATATGCAAAAGTCGTGAAACACCTGTGGGGTATTAAGGTTCAAATTACCCCTTATTACGTTCCCCGAGGGGTCTAGTTTCCAAAATGGTATGCCATGTGGGTTCCTAAATGCGGCATGCCCCCAGAGCAAAATTTCCTTCAAAAAAGCCAAATGTGACTCCTTCTCTTCTGAGACCTGTAGTGCGCCAGCAGAGCACTTTTCACCTCCATTTGGGGTGTTTTCTGAATCGGGAGAAATTGGGCTTCAAATTTTGGGGGGTATTTTCTGCTTTAACCCTTTGTAAAAATGTAAATTTTTGGGAAACCAAGCATTTTAGGTATAAATTTTTTTATTTTTTTATTTTTTTACATATGCAAAAGTTGTGAAACCCCTTTGGGGTATTAACCCCTTCCCGCAGAATGTCATATATAAACGCCGGGTTGTGCAGTGCGTTCGCGCATCCCGGCGTTTATAAATGACATTCAGTTAACCCGGCGATGTGCAGCATCGCACGGGTTAACTGGCAGAAGTCCCGCTGTTTCCAGCAGGGGACAACTTCTGCTTCACCCCCAGGACCATCCATTGATGGTCCTGGTCAGCGATCACTGTGATTGGTCCCTGTGGACCAATCACAGTGATCTGGGGTGAAAGTTCAGATCCCCCGCACTGCCCGCGCCTGGAAGTCGGGCAGAACGGGGGACGATGGCTGCGGGGGCTCGCGGGGACCTGCAGCATAGGGGGGGGGGGAACACTAGGGGACCGGCAGCCTTACCAGATCCAGCGGCAGGACCGAGGAGCAGCGCGGGACCGGCCACGTGGACGAGCAGCGACGGGTAAGTATGTGGTCCTCTGAGGCAGCAGTGAAGATCTTCACTGCTGCTTCTAGGAGTCTGAAAACTACAACTCCCAGCATGCCTAGACAGCCTTTGGCTGTCTGGGCATGCTGGGAGTTGTAGTTTTGCAACATCTGGAGGGCCCCCGTTTGGAGACCATTGTATAATGGTCTCCAATCTGTGCTCTTCCAGCTGTTGCAAAACTACAACTCCCAGCATGCACTGACTGTCCAGGCATGCTAGCAGTTTTAGTTCAGCAACATCTGGCCCTTCAGATGTTGCCGAACTACAACTCCCAGCATGCCCTTCAGCTGTCTGGGCATGCTGGGAGTTGTAGTTTTGCAACAACTGGAGACACACTGGTTGGGAAACATTGTTTCTAACTCAGTGTTTTCTAACCTGTGTGCCTCCAGCTGTTGCAAAACTATAACTCCAAGCATGCACTAACAGACCATGCATGCTGGGAGTTGTGGTTTTGCAACAGCTGGTGCACCCCCCTGTGAATGTACAGGGTACATTCACATGGGCGAGGCTTTTACAGTGGGTTTCTCGCATCTTGAGATGCAGCAAATTTTGCGCTGGGAAACTCGCTGTAATCCCCCGCCCATGTGACTGTACCCTAAAAACACTACACTACCACAAAATAAAATAAAAAGTTAAAAACACTACATATACACATACCCCTACACAGCCCCCCTCCCCAAATAAGAACGTCCGGTACGCCACTGTTTCCAAAGCAGAGCCTCCAGCTGTTGAAAAACAACAACTCCCAGTATTGCCGGACAGCCGTTGACTGTCCACGCATGCTGGGAGTTTTGCAACAGCTGGAGGCACCCTGTTTGGGAATCACTGGCGTAGAATACCCCTATGTCCACCCCTATGCAAATCCCTAATTTAGGCCTCAAATGCGCACGGCGCTCTCACTTTGGAGCCCTGTCGTATTTCAAGGCAACAGTTTAGGGCGACATATGGGGTATCGCCGTACTCGGGAGAAATTGCGTTACAAGGTTTGGGGGGCTTTTTCTTCTTTAACCCTTCATGAAAAGGAAATGTTGGGGTCTACACCAGAATGTAAGTGTAAAAAAATTAAATTTTTTACACTAACATGCTGATGTTGCCCTATACTTTACATTTTCTCAAGAGGTAAAAAGGGAAAAAAGCCCCCCAAAATTTGTAACGCAATTTCTCCCGACTACAGAGATACCCCATATGTGAGCGCAAAGTGCTCTGGGGGCGCACAACAAGGCCCAGAAGGGAGAGTGCGCCATGTACATTTGAGGTGATTTGCACAGGGGTGGCTGATTGTTACAGCGGTTTTGACAAACTCAAAACAAAACCCCACATGTGACCCCATTTCGGAAACGACACCCCTCACGGAATGTAATGAGGGGTGCAGTGAGAATTTACCCCCCACAGGTGTCTGACGGATCTTTGGAACAGTGGTACGTGAAAATGAAAACTTGTACAGCCCACTGTTCCAAAGATCTGTCAGACACCAGTGGGGGGCAAATGCTCACTGTATCCCTTTTTACGTTCCTCAAGGGGTCTCGTTTCCAAAATGGTATGCCATGGGGTTTTTTTTTTGCTGTTCTGGCACCATAGGGGCTTCCTAAATGCGATATGCCCCCCGAGCAAAATTTGCTCTCAAAAAGCCAAATATGACTCCTTCTCTTCTGAGCATTGTAGTTCGCCCATAGTGCACTTCAGGTCAACTTATGGGGTACCTCCATACTCAGAAGAGAAGGGGTTACAAATATTGGGGGGTATTTCCTGCTATTAACCCTTGCAAAAATGTGAAATTTGGGGGGGAAACACATTTTAGTGAAAAAAATATTTTTTTTTTACATATGCAAAAGTTGTGAAACACCTGTGGGGTATTAAGGCTCACTTTAGTCCTTGTTATGTTCCTCAAGGGGTCTAGTTTCCAAAATGGTATGCCATGTGAGGGTTTTTTTGCTGTTCTGGCACCATAGGGGCTTCCTAAATGCAACATGCCCCCCAAAAACCATTTCAGAAAAACGTACTCTCCAAAATCCCCTTGTCGCTCTTTCCCTTCTGAGCCCTCTACTGCGCCCGCCGAACAATTTACATAGACATATGAGGTATATGAGGTATGAGAAATTGGGCTACAAATATAAGTATACATTTTCTCCTTTTACCCCTTGTAAAAATTCAAAAATTGGGTCTACAAGAACATGCGAGTGTAAAAAATGAAGATTGTGAATTTTCTCCTTCACTTTGCTTCTATTCCTGTGAAACACCTAAAGGGTTAAAATGATGACTGAATGTCATTTTGAATACTTTGGGGGGTGCAGTTTTTATAATGGGGTCTTTTGTGGGGTATTTCTAATATGAAGACCCTTCAAATCCACTTCAAACCTGAACTGGTCCCTGAAAAATTGTGAGTTTGAAAATTTTGTGAAAAATTGGAAAACTGCTGGTGAACTTTGAAGCCCTCTGGTGTCTTCCAAAAGTAAAAACTCGTCACTTTTATGATGCAAACATAAAGTAGACATATTGTATATGTGAATAAAAATTTTTTTTATTTGTAATATACATTTTCCTTACAAGCAGAGAGCTTCAAAGTTAGAAAAATGCTAAATTTTCAAATTTTTCCACAAATTTTAGGATTTTTCACAAGGAAAGGATGCAAGTTACCACAAAAATTTACCACCATGTTAAAGAAGAATATGTCACGAAAAAACAATCTCGGAATCAGAAGGATAACTAAAAGCATTCCAGAGTTATTAATGTTTAAAGTAACAGTGGTCAGATGTGCAAAAAAAGCTCCGGTCCTTAAGGCCAAAATGGGCTTGGTCCTGAAGGGGTTAAGGTTCACTTTACCCCTTTTTACGTTCCCCAAGGGGTCTAGTTTCCAAAATGGTATGCCATGTGGTTTTTTTTGCTGTCCTGGCACCATAGGGGCTTCCTAAATGCGGCATGCCCCCAGAGCAAAATTTCCTTCAAAAAAGCCAAATGTCACTCCTTCTCTTCTGAGACCTGTAGTGCGCCAGCAGAGCACTTTTCACCCCCATATGGGGTGTTTTCTGAATCGGGAGAAATTGGGCTTCAAATTTTGGGGGGTATTTTCTGCTATTACCCTTTTTAAAAAATGTAAAACTTTTGGGAAACCAAGCATTTTAGGGAATTTTTTTTATTTTTTTTTTACGTATGCAAAAGTCGTGAATCACCTGTGGGGTATTAAGGTTTACTTTACCCCTTGTTATGTTCCCCGAGGGGTCTAGTTTCCAAAATGGTATGCCATGTGTTTTTTTTTGCTGTTCTGGCACCATAGGGGCTTCCTAAATATGACATGCCCCCCAAAAACCATTTGTCGCTCCTTCCCTTCTGAGCCCTCTACTGCGCCCGCCGAACAATTAACATAGACATATGAGGTATGTGCTTACTCGAGAGAAATTGGGTTTCAAATACAAGTAAAAATTTTCTCCTTTTTACCCCTTGCAAAAATTCAAAAATTGGGTCTACAAAAACATGCGAGTGTAAAAAATGAAGATTGTGAATTTTCTCCTTCACTTTGCTGCTATTCCTGTGAAACACCTAAAGGGTTAAAACGATGACTGAATGTCATTTTGAATACTTTGGGGGGTGCAGTTTTTATAATGGGGTCTTTTATGGGGTATTTCTAATATGAAGGCCCTTCAAATCCACTTCAAACCTGAACTGGTCCCGGAAAAAAAGCGAGTTTCAAAATTTTGTGAAAAATTGGAAAATTGCTGCTGAACTTTGAAGCCCTCTGGTGTCTTCCAAAAGTAAAAACACGTCAATTTTATGATGCAAATATAAAGTAGACATATTGTATATGTGAATGAAAAAAAAATTATTTTGAATATCCATTTTCCTTACAAGCAGAGAGCTTCAAAGTTAGAAAAATGCAAAATTTTCAAATTTTTCATCAAATTTTGGGATTTTTCACCAAGAAAGGATGCAAGTTACCACAAAATTTTACCACTATGTTAAAGTAGAATATGTCACGAAAAAACAATCTCGGAATCAGAAGGATAACTAAAAGCATTCCAGAGTTATTAATGTTTAAAGTGACAGTGGTCAGAATTGCAAAAAATGGCTGAGTCCTTAAGGTGAAAAAGGGCTCAGTCCTTAAGGGGTTAAAGGGTACTCCGGTGAAATTTTTTTATTTTTATTTTTTAATCAACTGGTGCCAGAAAGTTAAACAGATTTGTAAATGACTTCTATTAAAAAATCTTAATCCTTCCTGTACTTATTAGCTGCTGAATACTACAGAGGAAATTCTTTTCTTTTTGAAACACAGTGCTCTCTGTTGACATCTCTGTCCATTTTAGGAACTATTCAGAATATATGTTTTCTATGTGGATTTCCTTTTACTCCGGACACTTCCTAAAATGGACAGAGATGTCAGTAGAGAGCACTGTGCTCATGATGTCAGCAGACAGCTCTGTGTTTCAAACGGAAAAGAATTTCCACTGTAGTATTCAGCAGCTAATAAGTACAGGAAGGATTAAGTTTTTTTTACTAGAAGTAATTTAGAAATCTGTTTAACTTTCTGGCACCAGTTGATTTAAAAAAAAAAAAAAAGTTTTTCACCGGAGTACCCCTTTAACCCCTACAGGACCCATGACGTAACGGTACGTCCCGACACCCTGGGTCTTAAGGACCAAGGACGTACATTTACGTCATGGGCAGTTCTGGTCCCCGCCGTGCGCCGGTCGGGGATCGGACCGGGATGCCTGCTGAAATCATTCAGGGGGGGTGGGTCATTAGAATTCACACATGCGATTTGTGGCTATTCCGGCGATGCGGGTCACATGCGACCCGCTGACCCGGAGATACAAGGTGATCGGGGGTGTACAATACACCCCCTATCACCCACTGTATCTATGGGGAGGTGGCGATTTCGACACCCCCCCCCCCCCCCCCAGGATCGCTGCTATTGGCTGGATGATCGTCCAGCCAATAGCAGCCGGCAGGGGAGGGGTTAACAGCATCTTCCCGCAGCTCCCGCCGCTGGCTGAGTTCTGTCAGTGGTCAGAGCTGCTGGAGGAAGACCGGGACCCCCACTCTGCCGAGATCGGAGCCCCCAGAGAAGAAAAGAAGCCCCCCATAGATCAGGGAAAGCAGACAGCCCAGGGAAAGGTAGGGTAAATAGTAAAAAATAAAGTTAAAAAAAGTTTTTTTTTTTAAATTCCCCCTCCCCGACCCCCTAATAGGTCCCCAAGGGTCTTCTATAGTTTTTCAGTGTGACCCGGCCCTATTAGGGGTCCAGGGCGCTGCATTAGCCCCCCCCCATTTTTTGGGGGGGGCTGCAGCATTTTTTCCCAGGGCGCTGCATTAGCCCCCCCCCATTTTTTGGGGGGGCTGCAGCATTTTTTCCCCCCCATATAACTGTGTGTGATTTCTAAATCACACATCGTTATATATAGTATACACCAAGCACACACACTGTACATAAACCCCCCCCCCCACACACACACACACACTACCCTCCCCCCCACCGCCGTAGAAAAAAGGCGATGGCTCGCCGGGCATTTTCGGCAGCGGAGGCATACGCTTTTCTTGCCTCCGACTCTGAATCTGTCAGTGAGGACGATGAAGATCCAACATTTCTGTGTTCTTCATCGTCCTCCTCATCATCTAGTACTGATGATGAGCCCCCTGCACGGCGGCGGAGACGCCGCCAGGCGAGGCCACGCACCCCCCATGATAGTGGCCCAGTGGCTGGCACTAGTGCGAGTGGTGATGCCGCTCGTACTAGGAGTCCGACCCCCCAGACAAGTTTACCGGAGCCCCCTTCTGGTGAACCTGTCTGGAGACCCCCAGAGGGTTATCAGCCACGGGTTCCAGAGTTTGTTGGCGACTCCAGAATCCGGATTGACAATTCTGGATTCACTGAAATTGACTATTTCAGTTATTTTTTCAGTGACAGTTTTGTCAATCACATGGTGGAGCAGACGAATCTGTACGCCAGGCAGTTCATCACCCACCACCCTGATTCTTTTTTGGCCAGGTCCAATGAATGGTGCGCCATTGATGCAGCAGAAATGAGGA
This sequence comes from Hyla sarda, assembly GCF_029499605.1. Taxonomy (NCBI): domain Eukaryota; kingdom Metazoa; phylum Chordata; class Amphibia; order Anura; family Hylidae; genus Hyla; species Hyla sarda. Next base: position 42,348,421 of record NC_079198.1, read on the forward strand.
CATTTTGGGGCCTCTTGCTGCATATGGGCCTGGTCAAAAAGCCCAGTGTCAGGCAGTTCTGGAGCGGGGACATCCTCCACCAGACACCGCTTTACAGTATGGTCATGACACGGAGGCGGTTCGAGGCCATTTGGAAATGCCTGCATTATGCAGATAATGCGGCATGTCCACCCAGAGGTGATCCCGCCTATGACCGGCTTTACAAAGTGAGGCCGGTCATCGATCACTTAGGGGCCAAATTTTTGGAGGCCTATGTACCCCTCACGGAGCTCTCGGTTGATGAGTCTCTTATCAGTTTTAAGGGGAGATTCCTCTTCCGCCAGTATATTCCCTCGAAGCGGGCGCGGTGTGGCGTGAAGCTCTATAAACTTTGTGAGAGTACCTCCGGGTACACTCTCAAGTTTAGAGTGTATGAGGGACGAGATTCCCATATTGAACCACCAGATTGTTCCCACACTCTGGGTGTTAGCGGGAAAATCGTTTGGGAGCTTGTGCACCCATTGCTGGATAAGGGTTACCACGTGTACGTGGACAACTTTTATACCAGCATCCCTCTCTTCACATCCCTTGCCGCCAGATCCACGTCCGCTTGTGGGACCGTGCGGAAAAACCAGAGAGGCCTCCCTCTAAATTTTGTTAAGACACCTATTCCCAAGGGTGAGTCCCGTACCCTTACCCATGAAAACCTGTTGCTGGTCAAGTATAAGGATAAGAGGGATGTCCTTATGCTGACCACTATTCATGGCAACGGCAGCTCATCTGTCCCTGTGCGAGGTACCCCAACACCAGTCCTCAAGCCCGATTGTATTCTGGACTACAATCGGTATATGGGGGGAGTTGATCTTTCTGATCAAGTCCTCAAGCCATATAACGCCATGCAGAAAACATGGGTATGGTACAGGTTGCCATGTACAACTCTTTTGTACTGTCCCAGTACGCTGGCAACACAGGGACATTCCTGCACACCCCCCTAAGGAAGCCATTCAGTGGTGAAACGATCGTTGGGGTTGGTAGGTAAGGTCTGGCATACTTGTTCCCTCTGGTCCTTGGGTTTGGTTCTCTTGGTCATTCCCTCCTTGCCCTCGTGCTTGTGTTGAGCAGTATTCTGGTGCGACTTTACTTTTGATATTTACACCTTATTGCCCTCTGACCTTATACTTATGTTTATTACCTCTTTTATGCTTAGTTCCAGTCCCTACCTATCTGTAGTTTTTTACTGTGCTTTGTTTTTCTTATGTATATGTACTATTGTTTTTAATAAATAATACACTTTAATAAAGATTTTGTTAACTTTCTTTCTATATGCTATTCATTTGTGCATAATTTTTTCTGTATTTTTGGTGGTGCTTCTATCATGCACATTACTTACCTCTTTGAGGTATAGTCTCTTATGTAGGTGTCTACAGGGACATTCCTCCACTTCCAAGAAGAAGTCCTAAAGGTCCTGATCTTTGGCGACCGGAAAAGAGCAGGCCGGACTTCCCAAGGAACTGAAGTAATAGGTGCCAGGATCGTCCCAGACCAACACTTTCCAGGTGAGGTCCCCCACACTGGAAAGAAGGGACGAGCCCAGAAAAGATGCAGAGTGTGTTACAAGAGGGGGATTCGGAAGGACACCACCACTCAATGTGACACTTGCCCTGATCATCCGGGCCTCTGCATTAAAAAATGCTTCAGGGAGTATCACACTTCCATGGAGTTCTAAATTTTCCCTCTTCATTTTAATTTTTCACAATTTGACCCAAATGTACCAAGTCCAGAGTACATTCCAAGTTTTAACCCCATAAAACCACTAAATTGACCAAAAAAAATTTAATCCAAAAAAAAAAAAAATTATAAGACCTCTGGGAGTATTTTTTTTTTTTTTTTTTTTTATAAAAAAATAAGTCATGGGTCACTTAGTCACTATCATTGGGGACTTTTTATGTTGCCTCAAATGCGCAGCGCTCTCTCCACCTGAGCGGGTGCGCTTTTGAGGCAACAAGTTAAGGACAGCCACACATATCACATTCCAGAATGATGATTCAGAGCATAGGGTTTGGGGCGGGCATATTTTTTTTGTTTTGGCTGTGCTCTGGGTCATCATTCTGGGAACATAATCTGTTTTATAATTTTATGTCCCACTGTACCCCATTTTAGTTACTTAGTGTACCCCAGTTATTTACCCCATGTAATGCCCCTTGAGGGGGGGGGGGGGGTCCCACTGTTCTGGCTCCATAGAAGAAAGCCAAAGCTCAAGGACCCTGACTGATCTCCGGCACCTCTGAGACCGGTGTGCACGCTGTTTACGCCCAGACTTGAGGTATGTACTTACTCCAAAGAAATGTATTTACACATTTACAATGACATTTTCTCCTTTTACCACTTGTGAAAATGAAAAATTTGGGGTAACCCCAGCATTTTAGTGTAAAAAAAAATATCAAATTTTTCATTTTCACATCCCACTTCATGAATATTTATCAAACACCTGTGGGGTGTTAAGGCCAGGGCCGGATTAAGAGGATCATGGGTCTGGTGCTGAAGATTTTGATGGGCCTTTTTATCGAAATATATAAAATGAAAAAGCAACACAAAGCAATTTTGTTTAACACAAATAAAGCGCATCCGTCACGTTATGCACATTAAATTACCAGGATAGAGGAATATATGTTAGTGCCCAAAAATTGCTGAGTTGCCCACAACAACCAATCAGATCACTTCTTTTATCTGATGTTACAAGGAGGATGTTAAACGCTGCTGGACTGCGCTTTTCTCTGCTGTAACACACACAGGCTCTGCGTCCTATGATCCTTCTGCAGTGTAATATAATGAAGTGACTGGCCGCAAGATGGCTGCCGATTATATAGGGCTGTGACATCACAGGGGTGACTGGCTGCTGATAGGCTGCATCCTGCATGTGATTCAGGGTCATCCCGCCTACTTCTCTTCCCACCTTCCCAGGCGTCCTTGCCCCATATACTGACATGTGGATCCGCCATTTTAGATGCCCTGGAGCCTGCACCGCAGTAAATGGAGTTTAATTAAGTGATTTGCGCAATAGAATCACAGCGATATTCACATTCGCGAATCGTATATTTTCTGAAATTCGTAATGAATTCTGGATCGTCAGCTCTGATTCGCTCATCTCTAGACATAACTCTTACTTTTTGACCTACAGACTCATATAAGGGCTTGTTTTTTTGCGTCACCAATTATACTTTGCAATGACAAACAAAAATATTTGTGGGACAAACTTGAATAAAAATGCAATTTTGGGGGCTTTCTACACAAAGCACTTTTTGCAAACAGTCCCACATTGGGGGAGATTTATCAAAACCTGTGAAGAAGAGAGGTGCAGTTGCCCATAGCAACCAATCAGATGGCTTCTTTCATTTTTTCAGAGGCTTTTTAAAAAAAATGAAAGAAGCGATCTGATTGGTTGCTATGGGCAACTGCATCACTACTATACACAGGTTTTGATAAGTCTCTCCCATTAGCTTTATTTTGTAGGTCCATACGATTACAACATTACCCAAATTGGGCCATTGACCATGCAGATTACTCAACATTATAAGCAGCGATACCACTTTTTTTTTTTTTTTTATATATATAAAAAATGTTTCTTTGAAAAATTAGAAAAGGGAGGTCATTCAACTTTTATTAGGGAAAGGGTTAATAAAATTTTATTATTACTTTTTTTTCGCAGGAAGGGGTCAAGAACACCTATCTATAACTTCTAGGCCAATCTGTCTATAATAGCTGTGCTATTATAAGCAGATATGCCATTCAGGAGCATAAAAAAAGCTAGGTGAGAACTTATCACCTAGCTTTTCTGTGCTCCTGAATGCCATTGCAGCTTATAGCCTATAAGGATAACTTACTATAAATTATAGGCAAATCTGTCTATATTAGCTTAACTAATAAAAGCAGAAATGGCACTAAGGAGCACAGAAAAGCTGGGTGACAATTTCTCGCTTAGATTTTTCATGCTTCTGAATGGCATATCTGCTTATAATAGCTCAGTTATTATAAGATTTACCTATAGCCTTTAGTCAAATCTGTCTAAAATAGCTGAGCTATTATAAGCAGATATGCCAATCAGGAGAATGAAAAAGCTAGGTGAGAAATTGTCACCTAGCTTTTCTGGGCTCCTGAATGGCATATCTGCTTACCATAGAATAGACAGATATGACAGAAAGGTTATAGGTAAATCTTTCTATGATAGCTGAGCTATGATATGCACCATTGCCATTCAGGTACACAGAAAAGCTAGGTGACAATTTCTCACCTAGTTTTCCATGCTCCTGAATGGCATGTCTGCCTATAAAAACTGAGCTTTTATAGGCAAGCATGCCATTCAGGAGCATGGAAAAGCTAGGTGAGAAATTGTCACCAAGCTTTTCTATGTACCTGAATTGCAAGTCAGTTCATGACTGGTGGTGGTACCTTTTTGGGGGACTTCAGAAGCAGAGAACAATGACCGCCTGTGGGACCTCAGCCGCTGTCACACAGTAACATTTTTTGATGGGCGTGGGCCAGACAGGAAAGCAGCACATACCATCCTCTTTCTGACAGGGGGAAGGAGCGTCCTACGATACCGTGACGTGAGTCACGCTGGTCAGGAGGTTACACAGCCCATGTGACCACCCAGGCAGGGGCCGACTGACAACACTCAGGGCCCTCGGACCAAATAAAGCAAGGGCCCCCTGTGAGGCTCCACCCATGGCCACATCTCTGCCATGCCCCTATCCTATCCAAATGCCTCCTAATGCCCCAACCTACACACAAAATAAAAGACAAGAAAATATATAACAAGTTAACATAGGTAAGATAATTTTCCATGACCAAGAATACTAGTATAAGTGGAAATATATACATCACACAATAACTTGATAATACCGCCATACTGTACTGAATAAAACCACTATACACAGACCAGTATTCCCCCACACAGTGCCCATATAGCAAAAGTTACCAGCTGTACACAGGATCTGTATACCATATAAGTGATTATATACAAGACCAGGGCTGCCATCAGAAATGTTGGGGCCCCTTACACAACTCAAGGCCCCCCCCCCCCACCTACTAACTTCCACATTATCTATAAAAAAATATATTTGAAAACACAGGACAAGAAAAACAAGAGCCCTTTAGTTTAATGAGGAAGGAAAGAGGAATATGCCCGGACCCCAGTGACAGTACATGCCCGGACCCCAGTGACAGTACATGCCCGGACCCCAGTGACAGTACATGCCCGGACCCCAGTGACAGTACATACCCCTGCCCATCAGGACTATCCATTATGTGGGGCAGAAGAGCAGCCGGTGCCCTGGGGAGAGTACACTGTATCACTGGGTACACTGGTATATTGGGTACACTATATCACTGGGTACACTGGTATATTGGGTACACTGGATACACTGGTATATTGGGTACACTGTATCACTGGTATATTGGGTACACTGGTATATTGGGTACACTAGTATACTGGGTACACTGGTATATTGGGTATACTGGGAACACTATATCACTGGGTACACTGGTATATTGGGTACACTGTATCACTGGTATATTGGGTACACTGGTATATTGGGTACACTATCATTGGGTACACTGGTATATTGGGTACATTGTATCACTGGGTACACTGGTATATTGGGTACACTATATCACTGGGTACACTGGTATATTGGGTACATTATATCACTGGGTACACTGGTATATTGGGTACAATGGTATATTGGGTACATTATATCACTGGGTACACTGGTATATTGGGTACAATGGTATATTGGGTACACTATATCACTGGGTACACTGGTATACTGGGTACAATGGTATATTGGAAACACAGATATAATATAGATATTAGATACATAGATAGATCAGTGTTTCCTAACCCGGGTGCCTCCAGCTGTTGCTAAACTACAACTTTCAGCATGCCTGGACAGCCAAACGCATGCTGGGAGTTATAGTTTTGTAAAAGCTGGAGGCACCATGGTCAGGAAACACAGATATAAGATAGAAATGAGAGAGATAGATATGAGAGAGATAGATAGATATGAGAGAGATAGATAGATAGATATGAGATAGATAGATAGATATGAGATAGATAGATAGATATGAGATAGATAGATAGATATGAGATAGATAGATAGATATGAGATAGATAGATAGATATGAGATAGATAGATAGATATGAGATAGATAGATATGAGATAGATAGATATGAGATAGATAGATAGATAGATAGATAGATAGGAGATAGATAGATAAAGTGTTGCAAAACTACATCTCCCAGCATGTCTGGACAGCCAAAGGCATGCTGGGAGTTGTAGTTTTAAAACTGCTGGAGGCCCCCTGTTCAGGAAACATTAAGAAATTGCCCATTTAACTCCCACTGACCCCCCAAACAGCAATTTGCCCCTCAACCTTTTCCTCCCAGAAAATTACCTGTTGTATAGGGCCGCAGCGGTGGGCAGGGGAAGTCTTCCTGTTCATCTTCGGCGCGGGCGGATGATGAAGTCAGCAATGGAGCAGGAAGCAAAGCACCTGCCTGCTCCAATAGGGCTGCAGCCTGCACACAGAGGAGTGTGGGGGGAGGGGGAGGAGCGTCCCTCTGCTGTCTTCCCAGAGAGGCATTGCGGCCACGGCCCCTGCACTCACCATAAAGGGCCAAAGGATAACTACTTATAAAAAGAAAACAGTGCTGCAGCGGCCTGCAGTGACCCAGGGCCGTAAGTAAGAAGCAGGGCCGGCCCTCTTTTTCTGTTATATTTATCGTGGGTGCCGGGCGGCCTTTGCGGGCCGTCTGTGCAGGCCACTGGGCCTATTTTCATGTAGGGGCCTGGAGCGGCAGCTCCATCCGCCCCTACGTTAATCCGGCCCTGGTTAAGGCTCTCTGTACCCCTTGTTATGTTCCTTGAGGGGTGCAGTTTCCAAAATAGTATGCCATGTGTTTATTTTTTGCTGTCCTGGCACCATAGGGGCTTCCTAAATGCGACATGTCCCCCCATTTCAGCAAAATTTGCAAATGTGACTCCTTCTCTTCTGAGCATTGTTGCGCTCCCGTAGTGCATTTGACGTCCACTTATGGGGTACTTCCATACTCAGAAGAGATGGGGGTTACAAATTTTGGGGGGGTATTTTCTGCTATTAACCCTTGCAAAAATGTGAAATTTGGGGGGGGAAACATTTTAGTGGAAATTTTTTTTTTTTTTTACATATGCAAAAGTCGTGAAACCCCTGTGTGGTATTAAGGCTCACTTTATTCCTTGTTATGTTCCTCAAGGGGTCTAGTTTGCAAAATGGTATGCCATGTGTTTTTTTTTTTTTTTTGCTGTTCTGGCACCATAGGGGCTCCCTAAATGCGCCCTCTACTGCGCCCGCCGAACACTTTACATAGACATATGAGGTATGTGCTTACTCGAGAGAAATTGGGCTACAAATACAAGTATAGATTTTCTCCTTTTACCCCTTGTAAAAATTCAAAAATTGGGTCTCCAAGAACATGCGAGAGCAAAAAATGAAGATTGTGAATTTTCTCCTTCACTTTGCTGCTATTCCTGTGAAACACCTAAAGGGTTAAAACACTGACTGAATGTCATTTTGAATACTTTGGGGGGGTGCAGTTTTTATAATGGGGTAATTTGTGGGGTATTTCTAAGATGAAGACCCTTCAAATCCACTTCAAACCTTAACTGGTCCCTGAAAAATAGTGAGTTTGAAAATTTTGTGAAAAATTGGAAAATTGCTGCTGAACTTTGAAGCCCTCTGATGTCTTCCATAGGTAAAAACACGCCAATTTTATGATGCAAACATAAAGTAGACATATTGGAAATGTGAATACATTTTTTTTTATTTGGAATATCCATTTCCCTTACAAGCAGAGAGCTTCAAAGTTAGAAAAATGCAAAATTTTCAATTTTTTCATCAAATTTTGGGATTTTTCACCAAGAAAGGATGCAAGTATCGACAAAAATTTACCACCATGTTAAAGTAGAATATGTCACAAAAAAACAACCTCGGAATCAGAATGATAACTAAAAGCATTCCAGAGTTATTAAATGTTCAAAGTGACAGTGGTCAGATGTTCAAAAAACGCTCTAGTCCTAAGATGTAAAACGGCCTGGTCCTTAAGGGGTTAATGTTTAAAGTGACAGTGGTCAGAATTGCAAAAAACGTCCGAGTCCTTAAAGGGGTACTCCGCTGAAAAACATTTTTATTTTTAAATCAAATGGTGCGAGAAAATTAAGCAGATTTGTAAATGATTTCTATAAAAAAAATCCTAATCCTTCCAGTACTTATAAGCTTCTGTATGATCCACAGGAAGTTATTTTCTTTTTGAATTTCCTGTCTGACCACAGTGCTCTCTGCTAACACCTCTGTCCATGTCAGGATCTGTCCAGAGGAGGAGCAAATCCCCATAGCAAACCTATGCTACTCTGGACAGTTCCTGACATGGACAGAGGTGTCAGCAGAGAGCACTGTGGTTAGACAGAAAGGAAATTCAAAAAGAAAAGAACTTCCTGTGGATCATACAACAGTTAAGTAAGTAATGGAAGGATTAAGATTTTTTAATAGAAGTAATTTACAAATCTGTTTAATTTTCTGGCACCAGTTGATTTAGAAAAAAAAGTTTTCCAGTGGAGTACCCCTTTAATGTGAAAAAGGGCTAAGTCCTTAAGGGGTTAGGCTGGAACTGCACTGAGTTTTTTTTTTTTTTTAAAAAAGCCGTCAAAAACACCAATTTTCCCACACAGCGTTTTTTCAGTGAAAAAGCGCCACGTCCAGATGTTAGCTGCAAGTCAATGGTAAACTGCAAAATGCCAGATTCACTTGGCGTTTTTTCATCCTTTTGGCGTTTTTCGGCAATTTCGGGCTCAGAGGCTGGATTTTCAAAACGCCTGCCTAAACCTAGTTTGGCGTTTTTTGCCCTGAAATCGTGGCGTTTTCACAGGCGGTTTTTATTCTTTTTTTAGACTTTAGTGATCCCAAAAAAATTATGGCGATACCTTTTTTTTTATTAAAATTTCGTAGGGTACCATAAAAAAAATTTAATAAAAAAGATACAGTAGTGATGGAAAAAATTGTACCTAATGAAATGTATCTTTTATTACAAAATGTGACATATTATACATGTGCTGAACTGCGGGGGGGGGGTACATTATACATGCGCTGGCAGGGGTCATATCTTTATAAATGCACTGGGGGGGGGGCTAGATATATAGGCTATATGTCTGCACCCCCCCAGCACTATATATCTTGCCCCACCACAGCGCTTTTAATATAGACATGGCCCCCGCTGCTACTCACAATGTTCATTTTTAAAGGGTTATTCCAGGCAAAAACTTTTTTTTTTTATATATATCAACTGGCTCCGGAAAGTTAAACAGATTTGTAAATTACTTCTATTAAAAAATCTTAATCCTTCCAACTTCTGACACCCGCTGCAATCTGTCTATTAATGCAGGTACTACAGCTCCCAGCATGGAGCAGAGTGTGCTCCATGTTGGGAGTAGTAGTAACTGCAGTTGAGGAAAGATCACAGCGGATGTCACTACTGACACCCGCTGTGATCCTCCTGTATAATGTATAGATGCGGCCACTCCTCTATGGTCCCCTGCACGGCCGTGTATATACCCATATTCCTATTTCCCACAGAGAGTTGTGATTGGCTGGAACCATCTGGACAATCACAACTCTCTGCGGGAAATATGAATGTGTGTATATACACACACACACGCCAGTGCAGGGAACCATAGAAGAGCGACCACATCTATACATTATACAGGAGGATCGCAACAGAAATCTGTCAATTAGTACAGGTACTACTACTCCCATCATGGAACAGCGTGTACCTAAAAAAAAAAAAAAAAAAAGTTAAAAAAAAAAAAAAACACAGACACACACACACACTATATTTTTATTATTGTCGCCTACATTTTTAGGTCCCCGATAGCAGAATTTTTAGGGTGCATTCCCACAGGGCGTATACGCAGTGTATTTGACGCTGCGCAAAATTTATGGCAGCAGCGGGAAATACGCTGCGTATTCCTCGCTTTCTATACACACAGGGCTTTCCGGCAGCAGCCCTATGCGTGTAGTGAGCTTTGGAGGCGGGGCCGTGTGCCAACGTGTCTGTGACGCGCGGCTCCGCCTCCAAAACTCACTGCACACATAGGGGGAGATGTATCAATGTTGTTTTTGGTAGACGTTTTTTGTAGATCATTTTGTTTGGTCTAAATTTGGAGCAATTTCTCCAAATTTATCAAACTTGTGCAAGCCCCATGATAAATTTCGTGCAATGGTCTAAATCTCCACAAAGTTCTATTTGTAGACCTGTTCTACACCTCACAGGAATAGTGGTGTATCCTGGACGCTGGGCTTTTGTTCTATTGTTTTTCAGGATTCCACTGAGGTTTTTTTTTTTGTCCACCAGCAAAAACGCCTGAAAAACGGTCCCAGCTTTTCCTGCATTTTGGTAATTTTTCTTGGGGGAGATTTATCAAAAACTGTACAGAGGAAGAGTAGTGCAGTTGCCCATGGCAACCAATCAGATTGCTTCTTTACAAAAATGAAAGGAGCAATCTGATAGGTTGCTATGGGCAACTGCACCAATCTTCCTCTACATAGGTTTTGATTAATCTCTCCCCTTGTGTTTTTTCTTGCATTTTTGCTGGTGTGCGGAAACAAACATTTTTGTACCCTGTGTGCATTTTTTTCACTGCAGGTACTACTCCATGGGTCGGATGCAGAGCGCCCGCCTCACGGAGTGTAAGGAGGTAAGGAGTGATGTATAGCATATACATATACAGGGTGCAGAGCATCACTACTTACCTCCGCCCACTGTATAGTATACAGGGGGCATAGTGTATCCATGTATACTATACAGGAGCCCAGCAAGGAAAGAGTTAACCCACACTGCAGCTCTGAGTTAAATCTTTGTGCGCTCTCCTGTATATACAGCCATCTATAGATGACCGTATATACAGGATACAGTAGGCAGACAAGAACAGTTGGAGGCCCCCTGTTACACACTGCAGTATGGGCGCACTCACCAGGTGAGATCGCAAATGATGTCCTCAACTTTTTTTTCTCTCATTTCAGATACGTGAATGGGGAGGACTACGTCAGATTCAGTGTATTGCAATGATGACCAGCTTTTTTTTTTATGTCAATAAAAGGTTTAATGAGGGCTGTGTGGGGAGTGGTTTTTTTTTTTAAATACATTTTTTTTTCAATGCCGGGCTTAGCGTTAGCCACAAAAACAGCTAGCGATAACCCTCAATTATTACCCCGTTACCCACCGCCACAGGGTTGCCGGGAAGAGCCAGTACCAACAGGCCTGGAGTGTCAAAAATAGCGCTCCTGGCTGGGGTTATTTAGGTTGGGGAGAGCCAGTAACAATGGTCATCGCCCACCCTGGTAACGTCAGGCTGTTGCTGATTGGTTGGTATCTGACTGACACTGAAAATATGGGGAACCACACACTTTTTTTTATTACAAAAAAAAACAACACATAGGCTTCCCCATATTTTCAGTGTCAATCAGACACCAACCAATCATCAACAGCCTGACATTACCAGGATGGGCGAGGACCATTGTTACTGGCCCTCCCCAGCCTAAATAACCCCAGCCTGTTACCGCCTAGGCCAAGGAGCGCTATTTTTGATGCTCCGGGCCTGTTGGTAACGGCTCTTCCCGGCACCCCTGTGGCGGTTAGTACCGGGGTAATAATTGGGGGTTAGCGCTAGCTGTTTTCGGGGCTAACGCTAAGCCCAGCTTAGTAATAGATTCCGTCTACAAGATGGCTTCCACTACTAAGCCTGAAATTTCAATTATAAAAAACACAACACATGAAATAAAAAATGGATTTAAAAAAACACTCCCCCACAGCCCTCGTTAACCCTTTTATTGACATTAAAAAAATGATAGCCGTCGTCACACTCCACCGAATCTCAGGTAGTCCTCTGCATTCACTTATCTGAAATGACATTTTTGGCGCACTCCACTGGGTAGAGCGCACATAATGCAGTGTGTTCCTAAAGAGGGAGCCTCCAATTGTTGCTAAACTACAACTCCCATCATGGAGGCTGTAGGTAAACAACAGCTGGAGTCTCCCTGTTTGGGAACACTGCCAAAAAGGCTCTGTTCCCATTATGCAAAACGCATAATGAGAACAGAGCCATACTTACCACCCTGGCTTCAGCCCTGGACTGTGAAGCTCCGCCCCCTAATGATGTCATCACTAGGGGGCAGGGGCGGAGAAGTTGCAAGGGGTCTCAAGAGTGAGACCCCTGAGATCCGTCAGTCTGCCCTTGGACTACTACTCCCATCATGGGAAATTATGTGTCCCATGATGGGAGTAGTTGTAGTACCGCAGTGCTGAGGGATGGCTCTTACACATCCCCCAGCTGCGAAACTGTATTGTGACTGTTAGGACAACTACTCCCATCATGGACAGACTCTGTCCATGATGGGAGTTGTAGTCCTCGGGCTGAAGGACAGATCGCAGCAGGTCATTCTCCAGAGACCCGCTGCGATCTGCATTTATTAACTTAAAAAGCCAGCGGCAACGCTGCACTCCCCTCCCCCCTCCTGTATACAGATGTCACGATTCATAATCCCCGCCACCGGGAGAGGGGAGCTCTGATTGGTGGAAAGCTATTCACCACTATACACCAATCAGAGCTCCTGTCTTCTGGTGGGGATTATGAATTGTGACAGGTCTATACAGGGGAGCGAGTGGAGCCGCTTCTACAGTATATAATTGTTATGTGTACTGTACCCCCCCCCCCCCCCCCAGACTAATACTGACCCCTTCTATAGTGAGCGCTCGGACCGCTGTGTCATTGACAGGTCCCCAGCGCAAGTGTCCGGCCCCACTGACCTTTATATGTTATAAATCTTTATGATACACACTGCCCGTCCTCCTCTTCATTCTTCTCATACCGGAGACGCGCGGCTTCTGTATCATAGTCTATAGACAGAGCGCCCCCTCCCGGCCTCCACACTGCACAGGGCTGGGGTCAGACAACGGCAGGGGGCGCTCTGACTATAGTGAACGCAGAAGCCGCGCGTCTCCGGTATGAGAAGAATGAAGAGGAGGACGGGCAGTGTGTATCATAAACATTTATAACATGTAAAGGTCAGTGGGGCCGGACACTTGCGCTGGGGACCTGTCAATCACACAGTGGTCCCAGCGCTCACTATAGAAGGGGTCAGTATTAGTCTGGGGGGGGGGGGGGGGGGTACAGTACACATAACAATTATATTCTGTAGAAGGGGTCAGTATTAGTCTGGGGGGGGGGGGGGTACAATACACATAACAATTATATTCTGTAGAAGCGGCTCCACTCGCTCCCCTGTATAGACCTGTCACAATTCATAATCCCCACCAGAAGACAGGAGCTCTGATTGGCTAATAGTGGTGAATAGCTTTCCACCAATCAGAGCTCCGGTCTCCCGGAGGCGGGGATTATGAATCGTGACATCTGTATACAGGAGGCGGCGGCAGCGCAGTGGAGTCGCATATACCGCCGGCTTTTTAAGTTAATAAATGCAGATCGCAGCGGGTCTCTGGAGAATGACCTGCTGCGATCTGTCCTTCAGCCCCAGGACTACAACTCCCATCATGGACAGAGTCTGTCCATGATGGGAGTAGTAGTCCTAACAGTCACAATAGAGTCCCGCAGACAGGGGATGTGCGTCTCTCAGCGCTCCGGTACTACAACTACTCCCATTATGGGACAGATTCTGTCCCATGATGGGAGTAGTTGTAGTACTGCAGTGCTGAGAGACGGCTCCTGCATCCCCCACCTGCATCTTCCACCGTCCGCCATTTTCTACGAGTCCTTGCTAGCACTCTTAGGTTTAGACTACTTTTCTTGCAAAAAAGCGCAATTGCGCAAAAAAACCATCTACTTTTTTTTTGCGCAATTGATAAATACCAGTCCACTGGATTAGTTGGTGTACGGTAGACCAAACTGGTGACAACTTTAGAAAACTGTCCACCAAAAAAAACGCAGCTCTATGCAAAAAAAGCGCAATTGCGCAAAATTTGTAGACGGGAAAAATGGTCTAAATGCAATGATACATGTCCCCCATAGGGCTGCCGCCGGAAAGCCCTGTGTGTATAGAGAGCGAGGAATACGCAGCGTATTTCCCGCTGCTGCCATAAATTTTGCGCAGCGTCAAATACGCTGCATATACGCCCTATGGGAATGCAACCTTAAGCTGTATTCCACACAAACTCACGTAAGGCTATGTTCACAGCTCAGAATTTCTGTGCCGGATTCCGCATTGGAATCTGGCATGGAGATTCCTCTTCATCAGAATCAAACAGGATTCTGCTGCACTGTGCACACGGCAGAATTTCCGTGCCAGATGTTTCCAGCATTAAAATTCTGATTTCTGTGTCCGCACATGAAAACACATTAATTCTTTGTGCGGAGTCTGCACAGAATGCATAGCCGTCTAGGAGACGCAGTCCTAGCGCCAGCATATTAGGAGATTCTCTGTGCGGACATTTCTTCTGGTGAACATAGCCTAAGAGGGTGCTAAGGGTTTGAGTCCAGGTGCATTTTTATGCAGATTTTGAGGCTGAATCCACATGGGAAACCGCATTAAATTACTAAGTGTGAATAGGCCATATTCACATAGGGGGAGATGTATCAATGTTGTTGTTGGTAGACGTTTTTTGTAGATCATTTTGGTTGGTCTAAATTTGGTGCATTTTCTCCAAATTTATCAAACTTGTGCAAGCCCCATGATAAATTTTGTGCAATGGTCTAAATCTCCACACAGTTCTATTTGTAGACCTGTTCTACACCTCACAGGAAAAGTGGTGTATCCTGGACGCTGGGCTTTTGTTCTATTGTTTTTCAGGATTCCACTGAGGTTTTTTTTTGTCCACCAGCAAAAACGCGTGAAAAACGGTCCCAGCTTTTCCTGCATTTTGGTAATTTTTCTTGGGGGAGATTTATCAAAAACTGTATAGAGGAAGAGTAGTGCAGTTGCCCATGGCAACCAGATTGCTTCTTTAAAAAAAAAAATGAAAGGAGCGATCTGATTGGTTGCTATGGCCAACTGCACCACTCTTCCTCTACACTGGTTTAGCAAAATCTCCCCCCACTCTGATCATGAAATGTAGTCAACATGTGAGATATTTGACACAGAGTGGAAATCATGCCAGACCATCATTTTCTGTCCATATGAAAAAACAGACATGAGTTGACCCAAAAAATATTGTACGCCCTAGCAAACTACAATAAGGTCAGCAGTCCACTAATAGTTAATGAATACGTGCATGTTTCGGCACAGATTCGAGGTCAGCTGATTATAGATTAGGAAATCGCATCTGTTGTGCAGACTCTAAAATTGTGTTCTTCAGACGACCAACAGATTCACATATGCTTATGGTTTGGTGGGAAAATAGTCAAAATAGTAAAAGTACATGTTGAGAATGTCAAAAAAAAAAAAAAAAAAAAAAAAAAAAAAAAAAAAAGGATGCTGACTACATTGTGAAATAACAATGTAGTTAATTTGGAATTTGTTTTTTTATGTTTGTAAAAAATAAAAATATTTTTGAAAAAAAAAAAAAAGTTTGTTAAGTGTAAACGGAAATAATGGAAAGCACTGGCCAATTACATCACATATTCTAGAGACACTTGCACCAAAAAATGAATTAACGCACAATTTCAACACCCATGCTTGCTTGGCTTTAAACAGTGGAGCATCAGACACTTTCCTTGCTTCAACTCGTAGATTTGTAGACGATTTTGACAAAAATAACGCAATTGCGCCAAAAAAGTCTACATTTTTTGAGCGCAAATGATAAATAACAGTCCACTGGATTAAGTTGTCTACGGTACACCAAAATGGTGACAACTTTAGAAAATCATCCACCAAAAAAAAAAAAAAAAAAAACGCAACCCGAATGCAAAAGAAAACGCAATTGCGCAAAATCGGTAGACGGGAAAAGTAGTCTAAAGGCAATGATACATGTCCCCCATAGTTTTTTTTTGGTTTAGTCTTTTTCCCTTCTTGTCTTTTGCACATCAAAATGGCCAGCTAAAAAGTCAACATAGCCTAAGGCTGTTTTATGAAATGTTGGATGAGGGCAATCACTATACGAAACAAGCATTGATTTACAGATTTCACAGACAGAACATCACTATTGATCCAATAAGCTCCAGTCTTACCAATAAAGTACTGGTCAATAGTCACACACTGCTTCATTTCCTCTGTCATGTCCCAGTCTTCCAAAGCGGTTGATAAGTGAAGGTTTTCATATCTAGTTCTATCAGTAAAGCGTAGATACATTCTTCCTCGATCCTCACAAGAGGCTCATCTAGTGCTCAGGTACATGCAATCAGCAGGTGTTTTGTAATGAGGCATCCTGAGCCCACCCACTCACATTTAAAGGGTCAGTGTCACTTACAAATATAGCTTAAGGAAATGCTTATTGAGGCAGAGGCTTCACATATTGCCCAGAATGGTTTGACTGATCATTTGCTGTGTTCTATTATCTATGGAAGCTCCCTACTGTAATTTTAGATAGATTTCCTTTACAGAGGACCAGTGATCACTCTAAAAAAAGCATGAGTGACTGTAACCTTTGTATAGCTTGTACGGCTACCTTTTCGTAGATGATCCTGAGTAAGGGTAGGGTCACACACAGCACATCCACAACGTATTTGCCGCTGCGGATGCGCTGTCGGCAATTATAGAGCGACTGTAGACCTAGCTCCCAGCTGCAGCCAGACAGCTGTGTGTCAGCATTCGGACCCCCTGCGATCAGACACTTATCCCCCTATCTTGTGGATAGGGGATATGTTTATTTCACTGCTCAAAATACACCCCCCTGAACATTACATATTCACGCCTCCCACACCGAACGCAGCACATATTATAATCATGGTTCCTGTCCCTCTGACGGATTACCTGAATTGTTAAATGGACTATAAAGCCATATTGCTCAGGAATTAGGGGGGGCGGCAATCTACATGGTACAAAAAGGTATGAGATCAGTGTGATCAGACCCTTCCACCCCCAGTTTGTATAAATGTTACAATAACATTTTTTTGGGTGAATTTCCACAGGTCCTCTTTAGAGAAGCACTCCGGGATTTTTAATATATAGTGCAGCATAGCCTTTCATTAGAAAATAATATAAAGATTTGTGTGTATGCATTCTGCTTACCTGTTTTAGCTGAAGTGGCATGGATTGCCAATATACTATTGCATACAAATCAATTACTAAAAGGACTTCCTAATGCTGCCTACATTCTCCATTAGTTCTTTGGCTTTAAAGAAGAAAAAGTAGTGTAGCTCACTTCCTAAAAGAAGTATGCCTGAGGTTACCGGCGTTACCCACACCCAGATAGCCCAAATAATATTGGAATAAATTATATATATATATATATATATATATATATATATATATATATATATATATATATATATATATATATAATATATATAATGCAACCAGTCCTCAAAGGTATACAAAGGAAAGAATATTAGGTCCAGTAAGGTACAATATTATAGTATTAATTTTAATTAAACAACTGATGTTTAGCGCAGGGCCCTTGCGCAGGCTCCAGCTACAATAGATATTATGGGGGATATTTATCAAAGGATTTAGACTGTTTTTTCCTGTCTAAATTTGTCGCACAGAAAGTTGCAGTCTAAATATGTGCAACTTTTTTGTGACTTTTGCTCTAGAGGATTTTTAGAACATGATGCATTCCAGTCTATTTTAAACGGAAATGCATTGGAAAATGCATTGGTGCTGAATGTATCAAAAGCGACTTTTCAGCGACAAGTCGCAATGTCTGAAAGTACGCCGAAATGTCAGACCATGTTGGAGCAGGTTTAAATACAATCTAAAGCATAGATCACGAAGTCTATGCGCAGAATTTATCAAGGGCTGTGCACCATTTGATAAATTAGGTGCACAAAAGACCAGCCTAACCCTCTGTAGTTTGGTCTATATTGATGCAGGACATACGGGGAGATTTATAAAGCCTGTGCAAAGGAAAAGTTGCCCCTAGCAACCAATCAGATCGCTTCTTTCATTTTGCAGAGGCCTTGTTAAAAATGAAAGAAGCGATCTGATTGGTTGCTATGGGAAACTGGGCAACTTTTCCTCTGGACAGGTTTTGATAAATCTCCCCCATAGACAACTTTGATAAATATCCCCCTATAAAGTATAAATGTGATATCATGCCAATGTGGTCAGTATAATAAATAGAATTAATGAAATATTCCCCACTTTCTATTTCTGGGTATATTGAGGTAAACTGATAAAATATAATGAAAAATCAGGAGTATAATAAAATAGTCCAATATTTGAATGGTGCAAAGTCTGCTATGTTTGTAGATCTAAGTCAATGCTGCTGGATTGGTGTATAATAAATCCTTGGTTTGATTTCAAGTTTATAGTAAGAATTGTCGGCGCATCGCACCACTCACCACCCTGTTTTGGTATGGGAGCTCCTCTGTTTAGAGTTGGATGCAGGCTGGCATGGACTGGCATCCGGCCCGTTGCTGGTAGTGCCAGCCGGAGGATACGCTGAGCAGATGTAGATGACGGAGCTTTACATGGTAAATGTGGTGATTTCCAAAAGATAGATGGCTGCGGTCTGGCACGGATTGCTCCTGGCCTCGAAGGTGGTGATGTCCGCACCTGAAGGTGGATGTTATCAGACAGTATGGATGAGCTGTGGTGTTGGCATCCACATGTGTCAATGTCTTTGTATGCAGGCGCTGTAACAGTGGTACTGTAACAGGGGGGTTCCAGCTGTTGCAAGTAGTTTGATCAAATATAAAGACAATATTTGTGGTAAAAACGTGTATTTTCTTCAGTAGTCAATATAGAGATCTAGCCTGGTTGTATTACCCCCTCAATTAGGCAAAGGACATTTACCACAAACATTGTCTTTATACTTGATCAAACTACTTGCAACAGCTGGAACCCCCTGTTACAGTACCACTGTTACAGCGCATGCATTCAAAGACATTGACACACGTGGATGCCGACACCACAGCTCATCCATGCTGTCTGTTAACATCCACCTTCAGCCGCGGACATCATATACTTCAAGGCCGGGAGCAATCCGTGCCAGACCGCAGCCGTCTATCTTTTGGAAATCATAGCAGTTACCTCGTAAAGCTCGGTCATCTACATCTGCTCAGCGCATCCTCCGGCTGGCACTACCAGCAACGGGCCAGACACCAGTCCGTGCCAGCCTGCATCCAACTCTAAAACGAGGAGCTCCCATGCCAAAAAGGGTGGTGAGTGGTGCGATGCACCAACAATTCTTACTGTAAACTTGAAATCATACCTATGATTGGTATACACTAATCCAGCAGCATTGACTTAGCGCTACTTATCTACAAACATAGCAGACTTTGCACAATTCATATATTGGACAATTTTATGATACCCCTGATTTTTCATTATATTTTCAGTTTTTTACCTCAATATACCCAGAAATAGAAAGTAGGGAATATGACCACATTGGCACGATATCACATTTATACTCATTGGGGGAGATTTATCATAACCTGTCCAGAGGAAAAGTTGCTGAGTTGCCCATAGCAACCAATCAGATCGCTTTTTTCATTTTTAACAAGGCCTCTGCAAAATGAAAGAAGCGATCTGATTGGTTGCCATGGGCAACTTTTCCTCTGCACATGTCTTGATAAATCTCCCCCATAATATCTATTGTATCTGGAGCCTGCGCTAGACTCCAGTTGTTTAATTTAATAGATTGCATTTTATTTAATAAGTATTATAATATTGTACCTTACTGGACCTAATATTCTTTCCTTTGTATGACTTTGAGGAGTGGTTGCATTATATTATATACCAATTTATTCCTTTTCCAATTCTTTGTATTGGCAGAGAGATTGGGTGTGGCGTTTGATCACCTAATGATGCCAATGAAATTTGTTGGCATTAGAGATGAGCAAACCTGAACCTCAATAGCTCTCCCAGCCAATCAGGAGGCAGTAGAGGGGTGAAGTCAAAGCTTCTATAAAAGCATATGCACATAGCTTTAGCAGCCATTTTAAACATAAAGGTATATGAAGATCTCTGTAAGGGACACTAAGCAGTGAACAACACAGATAGGAATAGGACCACACATATAATAATTGTAGTAAAGCAACACAGCAGAGTGTTCTACTCTCAAAAATGGATCATTTTTGGACCATTTGGAAAAAGCCATTGCTTCTTTTAATACCTCTGTGCACAAATAAACACCGGTAGGCATTTGTCTCCAAAAAGAGATAACTTTTAAAACCTTTAAAAAATCTGCTAGTGCAGTGTATTTTTATTAAAGGGGTTATCCAGGAAAAAAATGTTTTTATATATCAACTGGCTCCAGAAAGTTAAACAGATTTGTAAATTACTTCTATTAAAAAATCTTAATCCTTTCAGTACTTATAAGCTACTGAAGTTGAGTGGTTCTTTTCTGTCTAAGTGCTCTCTGATGACACGTGTCTCGGGAACTGTCCAGAGTAGAAGCAAATCCCCATAGCAAACCTCTTTTACTCTATGCAGTTCCCGAGACAAGCAGAGATGTCAGCAGAAAGCACTGTTGCCAGACAGAAAAGAACAACTCAACTTCAGCAGCTGATAATTATTGGAAGGATAAAGATTTTTTAATAGAAGTAATTTACAAATCTCAATACTACATAGACAATACAGATAAGTTCGGCACTGAGTGCAAATGGGGGTATGTAATTCTGCCTTTGGATCACGGCTATTGTTGGTAGAGAACAATGTGATGCTCAGACGAAAATGAGTGCAGGTAAATCATCATAAGCGTAGAATAATGCAGTCGGCACTCACCATATCCTTCAGTCTTCAGGTCTTTATTAACATATACTCACGTATACATATAACAGGATGGGAGAACGGTGCATGGAAAGGTGAGTATATATTAATAAAGACCTGAAGATTGAAGAATATGGTGAGTGCCGACTGCATTATTCTACGCTTATGGTAATTTACAAATCTGTTTACCTTTCTGGAGCCAGATGATATATATATAAAAAAAAAGTTTTTTCCCTGGAATACCCCTTTAAACCTGTTAGTTACCACCGGATACCATTTCTTTATCCCTAGTCATACATGTTGCTGTAACTTTGAATCTAACTTTGCCTTAAAAACAGGATATGTTCACACAATGGAATTTTCGTGCAAAATTCTGCATTCGAATTCCGCATGGAGATTCCGCAGCAGCAGAGTCCTAATGATATCAATGGGATTCTGCTGCGCTGTGCATACGGCGGAAATCCCGATTCCGGAGTCTGTAGAAAGAATAGATACATCTTTGCTTTCTGCTGAGTCCTCACGGAAATGCATTTCCATCTATGAGACAGCACTTTTCCGAGCAGTCCTAGCGCTGGCAAGTCAAACTTTTAAAAAGTTCAAGCATCTCTAGTCAGCACCCTTTTATATGACAGGATTCTGATGGATACCTCTACTGTACTATAAAAATGCAGTATGAATGGGGCCATACTTTAATCTTAGATCTTATGCCACTAATTTTAGCACAATTACTGGCAAAGCATGCAAGAAAATATTAGGATATATATTCTAATTATTGCCCATTTGCAATAGTAAATCTGCCACATTGTATAATAAAACTATTAGCCCAAAGCTTCTGGTCCCATCCTTATATATACCGTATATCAGTGATGTCCAAACTGTAACAGTGATGTATAACAGTCGCTTTCATATAGGGCAGTGGTGTCCAAACTGTGGCCCTCCAGATGTTGCAAAACTACAACGCCCAGCATGCCCGGACTGGGCGTTGTAGTTTTGCAACATCTGGAGGGCTACAGTTTGGACACCACTGCCCTATATGACAGCGGCTGTTACAAGAAGGGAATACTATTTTAAAAAGTATTTTACATTTGGGGAACTCAGATGTAACAGGCTGCGGAGATCCCTTTTACTGCCGGCCCCAAAAATTCTCACTGCAGACTAGAGAACTTTGTTAACAAAAACTTAATAAAGCTTTCTGAAGTTTAAAAAAAAACACGGAAGTGACGCAGAAGGGCGCTCTCTAAACGTTCTAGAGGGTGACGGCTTGTAGCTGTGGTGGTGCCTGTAACACCGGCAGTGGACTATGCCGGAGTGTAGTTCACCTCTGCAGCATACTGGACCGGAGCACTGCGGAACCTAGCGGAGACATCATGGTGAGTTATCCACGATAGATGCTCAGCTCATTGTCAGGCGGCATGCGGCTTTATGAGCTTTAATGTGATTGGTTGTTAGGATCCGAAGGGGGCGGGGCGTTACCTGTGAGCGCCGGTGTGAGGTGAAAAATCCGATTTTTTCACGGGTTCCTCTGCTGATGAGAGGAGGGTTTACATTAGACTTTCACTGCATACCTTATGGAATGACATACATGTAGTTATCATTTGAAGTTTTTGTTTAGGGTTTAATGGGTTGTCTCATGAAGGCGATCTTAGGCCCTTATCAGGACTTACAGAGGGAAGTAATATAAAAATGATACCTGCTGGAAACATAACTACATAGTGCCAGCATTAGCACTGTTGAGCAGATGATGCTAAGGGGTTAAAAGAGTATTTCCTTAGACCCATAGCTCACCTACATAGGTAACCCAAAAATAACACTATGTTTCCTAAGTACTTATAAAAGTAAATTTTGTATAAAAATAAATAAATAAATAAATCATTTTCAGACACTTTTAAAATTAGGTGCCACTAACCCCTATTGATGTGATATCCAATAAAGTGAGCCATTTGGCCTCACAGTATCAATCTATTACACTTTGGCAACATGTGCCTAGAGAACACATGCTTTACTTGGGTCTGTGCACACATTTAAAAACACTTTACTTGTCCCCCTCAACATATTTCGCCACAACAGCAGTGGCTTTGTCAAGATTACCAGCTTGTTTCTTGACAAAGCCACTTCTTTTGTGGCGAAACATGTTGAGGGGCTGAGTAAAGCGCTTATAAATGTGTGCACAGAGCCAAGTAAAGCATGTGTTCTGCAGGCACATGTTGCGTAAGTGAGATAGATTGATACTGTGAGGCGGCCACGTTTATGGTATAGCATGCCACAATAAGGGATAGTAGCACCTAATTTTTAATTTGTGTGTGTTTATTACAATAAACTTTACTATTTTAGGTACTTGGGAAATATAGGGTAATTTTTGGGTTACATATATAGGTGACCTATGGGTCTAATTGTAACGAATTACCCTTTATGTACTGATCTTGTTTTTTGTATATAAAAGAGTATTCCCATCTCAAAAAGTTATATTCTATCCACAGAATAGTTCTTAAATGGGCACTGTCATTAAAAAAAAATTCTATTAGAAAAATATTTCTGATGTATTTTGTTTCAAAAAAATAAAAATTAAGTTTTCTATGTTTGATTTGTGTTTAAAAAGGCTGCCACTAGGTGTCTCCCTACTTGTCCAGAGAACATTCCTCCTGCTGGCCTGGCAGAAGTCCAAAATCAGGAAAAGCAGTCTGGAGTGCTGAGGGGTGTGTGTGCAGCCTTAGCCAATCATAGCTCATCTCACACTGAACTGCTCTGGGCTGTGTTTCAGAGGGAGGGAGGAAGTTGTATGGCTTCAGATGATGTCACATTCCCCAGAATGCGCCAGTGCGCAGTTCAGTCTCTGGGGCTCCTGAGCTTAGCAGTGCTGTAAGTCAATAGAGAATGGATGGTGCACTCCATTCATTGCGAGGACTGTTTTCTTCCCATGTTTAGAAAGTGGTGGTTGTCCTAGCAGTTATAGCTAGGGATGCAGCGAAAGGGAAATTTTGGGCCAAAACCGAAAATTTAGGCTGTGCTTGGCCAAAAACCATTGCTCCACCCCCCCCCCCTTTTTTATATATAGTTTTTGTCACATTTTATAACTTTTTTTGGAATGTGATGTGACCAAAATCAGCAATTGTTCCATGTAAATTTTTTTTGCGTTTACGCTGTTCACACGGCAGGATCAGAAACAAAATAATTTAATAGTTGGGACGATTACGCACGTGGCGATACCAAATATGTTTATTTTTATTATTTTTTTTATATGGAAAAGGAGAGTTATTTAACCCCTTAAGGACCGGAGGTTTTTCCGTTTTTGCATTTTCGTTTTTTGCTCCTTGCCTTTAAAAAATCATAACTCTTTCAAATTTACACCTAAAAATCCATATGATGGCTTATTTTTTGCGCCACCAATTCTACTTTGTAATGACGTCAGTCATTTTGCCCAAAAATCTATGGTGAAGCGGGAAAAAAAATCATTGTGCGACAAAATTTAAAAAAAAACGCTGTTTTGTAACTTTTGGGGGCTTCCGTTTCTACGTAGTACATTTTTCGGTAAAAATGACACCTGATATGTATTCTGTAGGTCCATACGATTAAAATGATACCCTACTTATATAGGTTTGATTTTGTCGGACTTCTGGAAAAAATCATAACTACATGCAGGAAAATTAATACGTTTAAAATTGTCATCTTCTGACCCCTATAACTTTTTTATTTTTCCGTGTATGGGGCGGTATGAGGGCTCATTTTTTGCGCCGTGATCTGAAGTTTTTAACGGTACCATTTTTGCATTGATAGGACTTATTGATCGCTTTTTATTCATTTTTTCATGATATAAAAAGTGACCAAAAATGCACTATTTTGGACTTTGGAATTTTTTTGCGCGCACGCCATTGACCGTGCGGTTTAATTAACGATATATTTTTATAATTCGGACATTTCCGCACGCGGCGATACCATTTATGTTTATTTTTATTTTTATTTACACTGTGTTTTTTCTTTTATGGGAAAAGGGGGGTGATTCAAACTTTTAATAGGGAAGGGGTTAAATGATGTTTATTCACTTTTTTTTTCCACTTTTTTTTTGCAGTGTTATAGGTCCCATAGGGACCTATAACACTGCACACACTGATCTTTTACATTGATCACTGGTTTCTCATAAGAAACCAGTGATCGATGATTCTGCCGCATGACTGCTCATGCCTGGATCTCAGGCACTGAGCAGTCATTCGGCGATCGGACAGCGAGGAGGCAGGTAGGGGCCCTCCCGCTGTCCTGTCAGCTGTTCGGGATGCCGCGATTTCACCGCGGCTATCCCGAACAGCCCACTGAGCTAGCCGGCATGCTTTCGGTTTCACTTTAGACGCGGCGTTCAACTTTGAACGCCGCGTCTAAAGGGTTAATAGCGCGCGGCACAGCGATCAATGCCGCGCGCTATTAGCCACGGGTCCCGGCCGTTGTTAGAGGCCGGGCCCGACCCGCTATGACGCGGGGCCACGCCGTGGCCCCGCGTTATAGATCGGGAGTGGACACATGACGTTCCAGTACGTCATGTGTCCTTAAGGGGTTAAACTTTTATGGAAAGGGTTAGTGGATGTTTTTTTAAACTCTTATTTAACTTAACCCCTTAAGGACTCAGGGTTTTTCCGTTTTTGCACTTTCGTTTTTTCCTCCTTACCTTTAAAAAATCATAACCCTTTCAATTTTCCACCTAAAAATCCATATTATGGCTTATTTTTTGCGTCGCCAATTCAACTTTGCAGTGACATTAGTCATTTTACCCAAAAATGCACGGCGAAACGGAAAAAAAAATCATTGTGCGACAAAATCGAAAAAAAAAACGCCATTTTGTAACTTTTGGGGGCTTCAGTTTCTACGCAGTGCATATTTCGGTAAAAATTACACCTTATCATTATTCTGTAGGTCCATACGGTTAAAATGATACCCTACTTATATAGGTTTGATTTTGTCGCACTTCTGGAAAAAATCATAACTACATGCAGGAAAATTTATACGTTTAAAAATGTCATCTTCTGACCCCTATAACTTTTTTATTTTTCCACGTACGGGGCGGTATGAGGACTCATTTTTTGCGCCGTGATCTGAAGTTTTTATTGGTATGATTTTTGTTTTGATCTGACTTTTTGATCACTTTTTATTCATTTTTTAATGTTATAAAAAGTTACCAAAATACGCTTTTTTGGACTTTGGAATTTTTTTGCGCGTACGCCATTGACCGTACGGCTTAATTAATGATATATTTTTATAGTTCGGACATTTACGCGCGCGGCGATACCACATATGTTTATTTTTATTTTTTTTTACACTGTTTTATTTTTCTTATGGGAAAAGGGGGGTGATTCAAACTTTTATTAGGGAAGGGGTTAAATGACCTTTATTAACACTTTTTTTTAACTTTTTTTTTGCAGTGTTATAGGTCCCGTAGGGACCTATAACACTGCACACACTGATCTCTCATCCTGATCACAGGCGTGTATTAACACGCCTGTGATCAGCATTATCGACGCTTGACTGCTCCTGCCTGGATCTCAGGCACGGAGCAGTCATTTGTCGATCGGACACCGAGGAGGCAGGTAAGAGCCCTCCCGGTGTCCGATCAGCTGTTCGGGATGCCGCGATTTCACCGCGGCGGTCCCGAACAGCCCGACTGAGCAGCCGGGATACTTTCAGTTTCACTTTAGAAGTGGCGGTCAGCTTTGACCGCCGCTTCTAAAGGGTTAATACCACACATCGCCGCGATCGGCGATGTGTGGTATTAGCCGCGGGTCCCGGCCGTTGATTAGCGCCGGGACCCACGCAATATGATGCGGGATCGCGGCGTGATCCCGCTTCATATCGCGGGAGCCGGCGCAGGGCGTAAATATACGTCCTGCGTCGTTAAGGGGTTAAAGGGGTTGTGCGCTGCCCTGCAGTTCGGAGCTCCGCTCACAGCGTCCGGAAGTTCACTACTCCGAATGCTGTGTGCGGGCTTCCGTGTTCGCAGCCGCCGGATGTGACGTCACGCCCGGCCCCTTCGTGATGCCTCACCCGCCCTCTTGTGACTTCACGCCCGCCCGCTCTACCAAAGTCTATGGGAAGTGGGCGTGACAGCGGTCTCGCCCCCTTCCCATAGACTTTCGGCGAAGGGGCCGGGTGTGACGTCACGCCCGGCGGCTGCGAACACGGAAGCCGCACACAGCGTTCGGAGTAAT
Organism: Hyla sarda; assembly: GCF_029499605.1. Classification (NCBI taxonomy): domain Eukaryota; kingdom Metazoa; phylum Chordata; class Amphibia; order Anura; family Hylidae; genus Hyla; species Hyla sarda. The sequence continues at coordinate 42,375,435 of NC_079198.1, forward strand.
GAACTTCCGGACGCTGTGAGCGGAGCTCCGAACTGCAGGGCAGCGCACAACCCCTTTAAGTTCCATAGAACTCTATTGATCTTTGTGCTCTGCGATCATTTGGTTGAGCCTGCTTAGCCAGGCTCAATCAAATGAAGAGCCACAGACCCCAGAGATGCAGAGGTAAGCCCTCTGGCTACCTCCACAGTAGATCGCCACCCCGCAATCGTGCTGCGGTGGGGGGGCGATCCACCCCACTGGAGGACCAGGGAGTGTTTAAAGCACCCTTTAGAAACTGATGTTACCTTTTGACAGCGACGATCTAAAAGGTTAATAGCCAGCCGCGTGTCGCCTATTAGCTGCGGCCCCTGATACAAGAATAAGCAGGGGGCCATCAGGTATGGTGCGGGCTTAAGTCAGGATCCTGTGTCATACACTGTGGCAACCAGTTAAATGACAGATATCGGAGCAATCTCCAATGTCCGCCATTACAGGCAGATGTAGGCTGCTGATTTCAGCAGGCATCTTCCTATTATGACACGGACCAGACCCGTGGCACACGTCATGTCCTCACCAGATCCATGATGTACATGTATGTCATGGGTCGGGAGAGGGTAAAGCCATGCCCACTGAAATTATGGGCATTTTCGGCTGATAATTTACGGCGGGCGAAATTTCGGTGCATCCCTAGTTATAACCCCACCAGTCAGCTAGTTATTACCTGTCCTGTGGATCGGAGATAATTTCTTGAGATAGTAATACTCTTTTAACTGCTTATCTAGCTATCTATCTATCTTTCTATATATATATATATATATATATATATATATATATATATATGGTGAAAGCCTACCGCCTGACACTAGGTGTGTCCCTATCCCTACCTTACTAGTACCTATGAGAACTACGGCTTGTGGTGTGCCCGAGCCGCCGCCGGGGGTAAGCCTGAAAGAGGGCAAAGACAACAATCTTAGGAAAATATTTATTCAGAAAACCAAAGACTTAACAGCATTAAGCATTTCACTATGTGGTTCAGGAATATATGTAGCGTAGCATGCCGACTTCCACCTGCCCAATTTCTTAATAACATGCACTGGGACATTATTGCTGGATGCCGCTGATGCTGCTCCTATTCGGAATGAATGCCCGGAAAATCTTGAAGCTTCTAAACCTAGGGAACTCAAGAGACCGCGAATATGCGTCACGAACACACTGATTGTGAGGGGTTTGGCCGAGAACAGCAGGAGTGGTGCGACCGAGGTGGATGGTGCTAGAAACTGTATGTATTCTTTCAGTACTGTTACTGGACACCAGGCATGATCCGTAGTGAAGTATGGGACTACCGTGCTACCAATAACATTCTTAGAGGAGGAGAGTGTCAATTGAGCTAAACCCGGGGAAAATTGTAACTGACCCACTTGTACATAGTTCCTGGAACCTTGTGCTTGCGCAAACTCACCCGGACGCAAAAAGCCATAAAAAGTCAGATACGTGGCTGCCTAAATTACTCTACTACCATGAACCCCAAAAGGATGCTTATCTAGTAGCTGCAACAGTTTTCTAAACAGGGGGCCAGTAACCGGAAGTCTACCAGGTGTGGCTGTAGTTGATGTTTTCTGAATACCTCTTAAAATTCCCCGAACAGGATGGGCCGAAAATAATGACCCACCCCCAGGATTTTCTAAGGACATGAAATGCTGGATCCCCAACAGGTATAACTTAATCGTGTTATTGCTAAGTTTTAAGTCAGTGTGGCAAAAGCCTACAAACATCAGGATGTAGGACACTTTATCGTGACTGTCTTGTGGGAACTTCTGCTTGAAATTTAAAAACATTTTCCACGCTTGAGAATATGCTTTAGCCGTGTTCTTAGACAGCGATTTATTAATCAGACCTTTAGCAATAGGCATGTAGTCATCTAAAGGAACCTTAGGTCGCTGACGAGAGGTGCCTGAGTGGCTGACCTGTCAGCGCCTGGCATAACCTGAAAAAAGAGAGTGTAATTGGTACGTGATAGGGCATCTGCCGCTATATTCCGTATCCCTTGAACATGTTGACATTTCACATGAAACTTGTGAGACAAGGACAACCATATTAACCTCCTGAGGAAAGACATAATGGGACCGGACCTTGATCTCCCTTTATTGATAATATCCACCACAGCTATGTTATCTGTGAAAAATACCACAGTCTTCCTGGACCACAGTGAGCCCCAGGCAACTGCTGCCGCAACTACTGGATACATTTCGAATAACGCTGAGGTGGATGAAAAATGTTCTATCGATAACACTTCCTGCAGCCAAGGACCAGCTATCCAGTGGGAATCCCAGATTGCCGCATATCCTATAGAAGAAGCGTCAGAAAAAATCCCAGGGGAAAAACTGTCCTCGACAGGGATGAAAAAAGAAATGCCGTTCCAGGACCACAGGAAGTGATTCCACATGACCAGATCACTCATGGTCTCATTGTCTAGATGCAGTGTTGCATGTTGATCTGAAACCGTAGGAAGCAAGGCCAAGAGACGAGACACGAACGTTCTCCCTTGCGGGATGACTCTGGCAGGGAAATTCAGCATGCCCAGAAGCTTCTGTAACTCTACCTTGGAGCAATGGCGGTTTCTGGAAAATAAGTCTATGGTCTGTCTAATACGAACCAGTTTCTCCTCTGGCAGCCGTGCTTCCATGGCTACTGAATCCAACACGATACCTAAAAAAGTGATGGTGGTACTAGGCTCTTCCATTTTATTCTCGGCAATGGGGACCTGCAAAGCTGTGAATAATTGCCTAGTAGTTGGTAACCCGGTGGGGGGGTGGCATGAGGGTTCGATGATCAGAAAGTCATCCAAATAATGAATGACGTGGGCAACCGAGGACTGATTCGAGGATCTAATGTAATGCGGAAGCAAACTGGTCGAACAGCCTTGGGCTGCTTTTAGCACCAAATGTCAGTTTAGTGGCGAAATAAAACATTTCCTGCCATTGAACCCCATGCCACTTCCATAAGTCTGGTCTAATAGGTAACAACTTAAAAGCGTCAGTCACATCCGCCTTGGACATCCATGCACCTGGACCCAAGGATAAAACAATCTGGATGGCCTGATCCACCGATGCATACTTCATCGAATATTCCTCAGAAGGGATCAGGGCATTCAGACTGGGGACGACGCTACAATGAGGTGCAGACAGGTAGTACACTAAACGTTTTTTATTCGAGAATTTCCCTACGACTATTCCAATTGGGCTAATTCGCCATGTGTGAAAAGGTATCTCCGAAAAGGGGCCTATCATGTAGCCCTTTTGCACTTCTGCCTGTATAAGCGTGGTGACTGTTTCCAGGTTTCTATCAGCAGACTGCAAATTGTGGCAAGTGAATGCCTGTTGAGGCACTGCCACCAGCCCTGTATGGAACCCGAACTGGAGCCCATTCGACAGCCACTGCACCCAAGATTGATTGGGGTGTGATGACAAAAAGGCTGTCAAGGCTTCCACATCCACCACGCTTAGTCATGCATTTTTCTGAGGACACTGCGTCTTTGGATGTGCTCTGAAACACAGCGAGCAGACATGTAAGAGCCTACACTGTGAATAGTTGCAGGCCGGCCAATTATAATTATTACATACCTGGGCCTTGCCGAGGTACTTAATTGGTCTGCCCAGTTTGTCTAGACCTGCTGCTTTCTGGGCAGAAGAATGGATAGGAGCTGGGCCAGAACTGGAGGAGGCTTGATTATTAACTTGCTCACACCAAGTGCTGGTATGTGAAATGGAGTTGCAATGATTACAGGCCGGGGCCTTCAAACCAGCGAAATGGCGGCAAAATAATTCTGTGTCCAACACTGTCCAGTCAGTGGCCTGCTGAAATTGCAGCCATGCTGCCGCTGCCTGGGCTGCAAAAGACACATGGTAATCATAAAAAGCGCTACCACCATATTGGTGCCCCAGCTCCGTGAGCTTATATAGGTAGATATCTAGCTCCTCTCTGCGCAACGGGTAAACTGAACAGATAACATCACGGTAGATGCTGAAAGCTAGCATGAATTCCGGCAAAGTCAATTTCCTACTTAGCTGCACGTCCTTGCTTTTGAGCACAACTGACACCTCCCCGCATGCTATAGTCTTACTGTCAGCGAGCTCATGCGAAGCAATTAGCAATGAAACCAGATTTACGTCTTTTCCCTCTAAAATGTCCTTGCAGATATTGGGAGGGATGAAATGGGCTGGCAAGACGCGCCCTGACTTCTCCGACATGACCGCTACCGGGTTTTGTGCCGTACCTGACGAGCGCCCCGAAGGGCCCGGGAGAGCTACGGATGAAGCGTCTGTAGTGTCCGAGTTAGTGGCTTGCAGACTAATAACATTATTCCCTGCTACTGGAACGGCTGCTGAGACCACTCCCTGCGTAGTAGCCGGCAGCCTGGTCTCCATGGAGTCCATGCGACTAGCCACTACAGCCAGGGAAGTGGAGAACCCCGTCATCATGCCTTGCAGCTGCGTGAGTGCTGTCTGGATGTTAGAGAACTGGTCTGCCTGTTGACTTGTGCCCGGAGCATCTGCCATCATGATGCGATACAGCTCCGCCTTCCTTGCAGTAGCCGGGAACGGTACTCCTCTCCTGCGTAATTCTGTTGTGATTTTGGGGATGGTCCATGCCCGATAGGACGATGTACTCCCGTGCTCCGAAGCCCTGGATGGCGTCTCAGGGACTGAGGTGGTCCTCAATGTCCGACCCGTGGGACATGATCCTACAAGATAACCCCCAAGCCCCCCAAAATGACATTAAAACCAGTTGATTTCCCGAACCCTCGACGTGAACGAAAAAACTTACGAAACGTCAAGCTCTTACCTGACATGTACACCTACCTGTCAGGACCCCTAAAAGCAAGAAAACAAGCAGACCGCCTCGTACGTGCAACCGAAAATGGTAGAAACTCTCCTACCAGTCATCTGCGGCCTCACGATGACTGATGTTTTCTACCCTTTATTATCACTGGTTCTGACGCGCAACCGACTGACTCCATGCGAGGCAGGTTATGGGAACTCAGATACGGTACAGAGCCAGTTTAACCCCTTAAGGACCGGGGTTTTTTCCGTTTTTGCATTTTCGTTTTTTGCTCCTTGCCTTTAAAAAATCATATCTCTTTCAATTTTGCACCAAAAAATCCATATGATGGCTTATTTTTTGCGCCACCAATTCTACTTTGTAATGACGTCAGTCATTTTGCCCAAAAATCTACGGTGAAATGGAAAAAAAAATCATTGTGCGACAAAATTGAAAAAAAAAAACGCCGTTTTGTAAATTTTGGGGGCTTCCGTTTCTACGTAGTAAATTTTTCGGTAAAAATGACACCTTATCTTCTCTAGGTCCATACGATTAAAATGATACCCTACTTATATAGGTTTGATTTTGTCGTACTTCTGGAAAAAATCATAACTACATGCAGGAAAATTTATACGTTTAAAATTGTCATCTTCTGACCCCTATAACTTTTTTATTTTTCCATGTATGGGGTGATCTGAAGTTTTTAACGGTACCATTTTTGCATTGATAGGACTTATTGATCGCTTTTTATTCATTTTTAAATGATATAAAAAGTGACCAAAAATGCACTATTTTGGACTTTGGAATTTTTTTGCGATTTCGCCGCGGCTATCCCGAACAGCCCGCTGAGTTAACCGGCAGCTTTCACTTTCGGTTTTAGCGCGCGGCTAAAAGGTTAATAGCGCGCGGCGCCACTATGACGCCGGGCCCGCCATGATATGACGCGGGGTGACTTATGCCTGTAGCCGTGACAGGACCCTTACTCACCCCCATTTGCCAGGGGCGGGGTTTATGTTTAAAGTCCCATACAAGTCAATGGGAAATATATGTTACTGCATAACTTCCAAACGGCTTGAGATATTTCGATAATACTTGGTCACATGATACTTATATGTCCACTTAAAATATAGGATAGTTAATTTAACCCTTATCTACCCCCATTTGTGAGGGTCGGGGTTTTTGTTTAAAGTCCCATGCAAATCAATGGGAAATGTATGTTGTCACATAACTTCCGTACAGCTGGAGATATTTCAATAACTGGTACACGTATTACGGGTCAGGATAGGAGGACCGGGATAGGAGGACCGGGATAGGAGGACAAGATGTGAGAATGGCATATGAGGTCGAGATAGGATGACGGGATAGGAGGTCGGGATATGGGGTTGGGATATGAAAACAAGATGAAGGACGGGATGTGAATTCAAAAGCTTCCTCCTTTTGTTTATTTTCCTCACCAACAAGGATTAGGAAGGAAAAAGCGGGCAACGCTGGGTACTCAGCTAGTCTATCTATAAAACTTAATGGGCCTCATTTACTGTTAAGAGTGTTGTGTTTTTACTAGTGTGAAATGTTGCAGGATTCCACTCTATTTACTATGGGGATTCAGATTTACAAGTCAGGAACATTTTCTGACCAGCTTTTTCTAGGTGGAAATTAACAGCCATTTATTCACAGGATTTTCTGTGAATTCAACAGTAAATAGGTCAGGTTGTGAAACCACACCCCTTTTGCACCAGACCAGGCTCCTTTTTCGACTTTTCACAATGCAAAGTTGGGTTTGTCGGATTTTCCTGGGGCACACTGTCTCAGACAATATGCGCCAAAAAAACTTGTCTGTTTTAGCTTAGTAAATGAGGGCCAATGTGTATGTTTGTATGTTCCAGCATAACTTCCAAATGGCTGGAGATATTTCCGTGAAAATTGGTACACATGTTACTTATATGTCAACTAGAGCTGGGCAGTATGACCAAAAATGTGTATCACGGTATTTTTTTTTAATTATGGCGGTATCACGGTATTTAATGGTATTTTGGGGCGGGGGGGGCTTGTTAAAGTGACAGAACATCAGGGTTTCCCCAACCAGTGTGCCTCCAGCTGTAGCAAAACTACAACTCCCAGCATGCCTGGAAAGCCTGCGGATGTCTGGGCATGCTGGGAGTTGTAGTTTTGCAACAACTGGAGGCACACTGGTTGGGGAAACAGCGTTGTACTGTATACTCCCCCACTGCTGTCTATCACGGCTCTGCACTACAGGTGATGAGGAGTCAGGGCAGCAAAAATCTCTCCATTCACCCCAATCCTTCCCCTCTTTCCATTCACCCCCCTGCACCCATTAACCCCCCTACACCCATTAACCCCATCCTGTCCCTTATTCCATTAACCCCCCTGCTTCCATTACCCCTCTGCACCCATTAACCCCCCCTGATCCTTTCATTTATTCTATCCTGCCCCTTATTCCATTACCCCCTCTGCTTCCATTAATCCCCCCTCCTCCTCACCTGTGCGCTAATGCGGCTGCTGGGAAGTTCCCCTGTCATCAGTGCAGTAACGTGGGCGCTTCCCGCCCGGACACAGGATCCTCTCTGGTGGAAGCGTTCAGCGCAGGATGCTGACGCTTCCGCCAGGAGGGAATTTGAAATTTTGATCTAAAGTGCCAACTGCGCTATTATGAGCCACGGCCACTTTAGAACAGTGAGCAGCAGCGGCGCAGCTCACGTGCGTTGTGTGAGGGGGGCCCGCCGCTCTTTCAAAGATCAGCGGGCCCCCTCACAGGCAGTCTGTCCGCCCCTGAAGCGCTCGCTCCCCTCGGTCCTGCGGCGTGCACTAGGGGCCTCAGGAGCGGGCGCCGGAACTAGAAGAAATGCGGCGCAATGCTCTGCCTTACGCCGCAGGACCAAGGGGAGCGGGCGCTTGTTATGAACACTCCCTGAAGCAGGCGAAGAGAGGGGAGAGGTGGACTGGAGCAGGGAGTCGGCTCGGGGCTCTGGGAAACATTAGAGCCAGGGGATGCAGTTTCTGCACTTTCCCCTGGCTTTGATTGCAGAGGAGAGCCGGCCTGAAACTGCAGGGGGAGCGGGGATGAGGAGTCTCGCCCTGCTCTCCCCTGACAGAGCGGAGCCGTGGGCTCTGTAATTCATTCATGGGAGGGGGGAGGGGCCCCACCGGTATAGCGGTATGGGGCAAAATTCATACCGTCGGAGAAAAAAAAAACGGTATCCGGTATGAACCGGTATACCGCCCAGCCCTAATGTCAACTAAAAATATAGAGTTAAATTAACCCAAACTCTCCACCTTATTTAAGGGTGTTTTATTTATTTATTTAGTTTTTTAACCTCTTAAGGGCGCAGGGCGTATGGATACGCCCTGCATTCCGAGTCCTTAAGGACGCAGGGCGTATCCATACGCCCGTGGGATTTCCGGTCCCCACCGCTAGCCGGAGCCAGAGCCTGCAGGGGTGAGGTGGCCACCTCACGATCGCCCTGATTCGTCAGCCGGATTACCGGCCGACCAGGAGCGACGGCCGCGGCGAGGGACAGTCCTGTGATGGAGCAGCAGCAGGAGGTGAGTGACAGCCTCCTGCTGTTGCTTAGCAACAGCTCCCAGCATGCAAAAAGGGCATGCTGGGAGCTGTAGTTATGCAACAGCAGGAGGCAGACCACCACAACTCCCAGCATTCCCTTATGGGCATGCTGGGACTTATGGTTTTGCAACAGCTGGAGGCACATTTTTTCTATGGAAAAGTGTACCTTCAGCTGTTGTATATCTACAACTCCCAGCTTGCACAAACAGCTAAAGTGCATGCTGGGAGTTGTAGTGGTGCATCTGCTGGTTGCATAACTACAACTCCCAGCATGCCCGTTGGCTGTCGGTGACTGCTGAGAGTTGTAGTTTTGCAACAGCTGAAGGCACACTGGTTGTGAAACCCATTTTTTTTTTTTTTTAACCTAGCTCAGTGTTTCACGACCGGTGTGCCGCCAGCTGTTGCAAACTACAACTCCCAGCAGTCACCTTACACCATGCACCGTACATGCTGGGAGTTGTAGTTTTGCAACAGCTGGAGGCACACTGGTTTTGAAACACTGAGTAAGGTCACAAACTCAGTGATACATAACCAGTGTGCCTCCAGCTGTTGCAAAACTACAACTCCCAGCATGCACTGATAGACCGTACATGCTGGGAGTTGTAGTTTTGCAACAGCTGGATGTCCCCCTCAATGTGAATGTACAGGGTACACTCACATGGGCGGAGGATTACAGTAAGTATCTGGCTGCAAGTTTGAGCTGCAGCAAATTTTCTGCAACAGCTCAAACTGCCAGCGAGAAACTACTGTGAACCCCCGCCCGTGCGACTGTACCCTAAAAACACTACACTACACTAACACAAAAAATAAAATAAAAAGTAAAAAACACTACATATACACATACCCCTACACAGCCCCCCTCCCCAATAAAAATGAAAAACGTCTGGTACGCCACGGTTTCCAAAACGGAGCCTCCAGCTGTTGCAAAACAACAACTCCCAGTATTGTCGGACAGCCGTTGACTGTCCAGGCATGCTGGGAGTTTTACAACAGCTGGAGGCACCCTGTTTGGGAATCACTGGCGTAGAATACCCCTATGTCCACCCCTATGCAAGTCCCTAATTTAGGCCTCAAATGGGCATGGCGCTCTCACTTTGGAGCCCTGTCGTATTTCAAGGCAACAGTTAAGGGTCACATATGGGGTATCGCCGTACTCGGGAGAAATTGTGTTACAAATTTTGGAGGGGCTTTTCTGCTTTTACCCTTTTTAAAAATGTAAAATTTTTGAGAAAAGAAGCATTTTAGGTAAAAAAATATTTTTTTTTTTTTTTACATATGCAATAGTCGTGAAACGCCTGTGGGGTATTAAGGTTCACTTAACCCCTTGTTACGTTCCCCGAGGGGTCTAGTTTCCAAAATGGTATGCCATGTGGTTTTTTTTTTTGCTGTCCTGGCACCATAGGGGCTTCCTAAATGCGGCATGCCCCCAGAGCAAAATTTCCTTCAAAAAAGCCAAATGTGACTCCTTCTCTTCTGAGACCTGTAGTGCGCCAGCAGAGCACTTTTCACCCCCATATGGGGTGTTTTCTGAATCGGGAGAAATTGGACTTCAAATTTTGGGGGGTATTTTCTGCTATTACCCTTTTTAAAAATGTAAAACTTTAGGGAAACCAAGCATTTTAGGTAAAAAAAAGTTTTTTTATTTAAATATGCAAAAGTCGTGAATCACCTGTGGGGTATTAAGGTTCACATTACCCCCTGTTACGTTCCCCGAGGGGTCTAGTTTCCAAAATGGTATGCCATGTGTTTTTTTTTTTGCTGTTCTGGCACCATAGGGGCTTCCTAAAGGGGACATGCCCCCCAAAAATGCTCCTTCCCTTCTGAGCCCTCTACTGCGCCCGCCGAACAATTTACATAGACATATGAGGTATGTGCTTACTCGAGAGAAATTGGGTTTCAAATACAAGTAAAAATTTTCTCCTTTTTACCCCTTGCAAAAATTCAAAAATTGGGTCTACAAGAACATGCTAGTGTAAAAAATGAAAGATTGTGAACTTTCTCCTTCACTTTGCTGCTATTCCTGTGAAACCCCTAAAGGGTTAAAACGCTTACTGAATGTCATTTTGAATACTTTGGGGGGTGCAGTTTTTATAATGGGGTCATTTATGGGGTATTTCTAATATGAAGACCCTTCAAATCCACTTCAAACCTGAACTGGTCCCTGAAAAAAAAGCGAGTTTCAAAATTTTGTGAAAAATTGGAAAATTGCTGCGGAACTTTGAAGCCCTCTGGGGTCTTCCAAAAGTAAAAACATGTCAATTTTATGATGCAAACATAAAGTAGACATATTATATATGTGAATAAAAAAAAAATTATTTGGAATATCCATTTTCCTTACAAGCAGAGAGCTTCAAAGTTAGAAAAATGCTAAATTTTCTAATTTTTCATCAAATTTTGGGATTTTTCACCAAGAAAGGATGCAAGTTACCAAAAGATTTTACCACTAAGTTAAAGTAGAATATGTCACGAAAAAACAATCTCGGAATCAGAATGATAACTAAAAGCATTCCAGAGTTATAAATGTTTAAAGTGACAGTGGTCAGATTTGCAAAAAATGGCCGAGTCCTTAAAGGGGTAGTCCAGTGGTGAAAAACTTATCCCCTATCCTAAGGATAGGGGATAAGTTTGAGATCGCGGGGGGTCCGACCGCTGGGGCCCCCTGCGATCTCTCTGTACGGGGCCCCAGCTCTCCGCCGAGATAGCGGGTGTCGACCCCCGCACGAGGCGGCGGCCAACACGCCCCCTCAATACATCTCTATGGCAGAGCCGGAGATTGCCGAAGGCAGCGCTTCGGCTCTGCCATAGAGTTGTATTGAGGGGGCGTGTCTGCCGCCGCCTCGTGCGGAGGTCGACACGCCCCCTTCCCACGGGCTGTCGGGGCTCCGTACAGGAGATCGCAGGGGGCCCCAGCGGTCGGACCCCCCGCAATCTGCAACAGGATAGGGGATAAGTTGCTCACCACTGAATCACCACTGGACTACTCCTTTAAGGTGAAAAAGGGCTCAGTCCTTAAGGGGTTAAATAGGATTTCCGGTACATCTGTTAGACCACATCAGTGTTCCCCGAGCAACACCAGGTGATATACATATAGATCAGAGCTTGACAAATCCCAGGCACCATGCGCCAGGTTTTTGTCAGCCTTTTTCGAGTGTCCTTCCTTTAAAAAAAAAAAAAAAAAAAAAACGAAAACTTTTTACTTGCCTCAACCTCCGTTTCTGCACTGATCCTATAGGATTGGCGCAGAAACAGAGGTTGAGTATGTAAAACAGTTTTTGTATTTATTTATTTTTTATAAAGAAAGGACATTTGAAAAGGCTGACAAACACCTGGTGCATGGTGCCTGGGATTTGTCAAGCTTTGATCTATATGTACAGTATATGCAATCTGTATATATACACTAGCTGAGCACCTGGTGTTGCCTCACCAGGGAGATAATTTCTTCTAGGCTGGGAAAGCTGGGGGAGCACTGTGAGCCTAGCACTGTGTACTGCCTGCCAGCCAACTTTCCCAGTCTGCTGAAGAGAATATTTGTTTGGTAGAGCAGCCATAATGCTGCCACTAACTATTCCAGTGTTGCCATGCCGGTAGTTGGGAAAATGAAACCACATATTAAGAATTACACACTTAGGTTGTCGGTTGCCACAGCCTATACTTATAGCTATTTATTTTGCAGCCCTCCCAGGTGTATATTGTTGGAGTGAGTGTGCACCGACATTTCTGCTGAATGTAACTTGTCTTCAGCCCTTACCTTAACTAATAGGGATTCTGGGGATTAGGCGTCATGTGAGCAGGCGCTTGCTGACAACCCTTCTGTTAAAGCAAAAACTGTATGAGATTCATTTGTTGATGTATATTGGCCCGGCCAAGCTTTTTATTCCATTACTTTTTATTAGTGGAGATTACATATATAGAGTAGGGATCGACCGATATAGATTTTTTAGGGCCGATACAGATAATCTGTGACCTTTCAGGCCGATAACCGAAAAATTATACCGATATTCCGGTATAAGTTATCGGCTGTTTTGATGAACTGCAGCGGCTTTTGCGGGGCCAGAGACCGCCGCCACCGCCCGCTTCTCTCCCCCTGCCTGTCCTGGGGTCCTCCATAGTCCAACCGCCACCGCTGCCCCATTGCCTCCCCCATCCCCGGTTTTATAATTACCTGTTCCTGGGGTCCGCGCTACTTCTGGCTCCGGCGGCGTCTTGAGCTGTCACTGTGCGCACTGACGGTGACGTCGCGTTGAGGACATCACTCGTCATTGCGCAGCGCACAGCAATATCGCAGGACGTCGCAGGAGCCAGAAGTAGCGGGGACCCCTGGAACAGGTAATTATAAAACCAGGGATGGGGGAGACAATGGGGCAGTGAAGGCGGCAGTCTCTGGCTGGGGAGGCGGGGCGGGGCATTATCGGCATATCGGTAAGGTAATTGCCGATAACGTTAATGTTCAAAATCGTGAATATTGGCCGATAATATCGGCCAAACCGATAATTGGTCGATCCCTAATATATAGGAATACACGTGCAAAGATGTAGGAGGCACTCACCAGCGGGGTAACATGAAAATATTTCTTGACTTTATTAGGACATACAGGAGCAGAAGTGGACAAGATTATTTTATTTTATTTATAAAATAAAATAAATAAACTTGTCCGCTTCTGCTCCTGTATGTCTTAATAAAGTCAAGCGCTTTATCAGACCTAATATATAGGCATCGCAATTAAAAATGATCAACTAGTTTAGTCTGGCATGGTAATGGGGGAATTGTTCATACAGGCGATCAATCCACCACATTCTAGCGTAAGATCTTATGCACATAGCAAGCTTGGCATAAAGAAGTGTAACTGGACTGATGACAGCGGTTATTTCTGCAGCTCAGCATTAGCAGGGGAGTCACCCTTTTGTGCCCAGATAAGACCATCTGTGGCATACATTTAAATTTGGGTACAATAAGTTCTGCCTGAGTCCTGTTGATAACACACTTAAAGCTTCCTGATTGTAGTATCCAGTGGGGTGCGGTCTTACCCTACTATCTGTCCCACCCCTTGACTCTTGGTTTTATCAGTGTAACCACATTGTCCCTCGCAGATCCTAGTAACTGTCATTGTAATAAGGGCTTTGAATAAGAGCAGACACGTGTAGTGGAGGGTCTGCAACTATCAACTGGGAGAATGGATAATGGGAATTCACAGGTAATGTGCACTAATGTCTTAATTGTAATGCATTGTAGAAAAGTCAAGTCAGCGGCCATTGTCTCTTTTTCTATCTGTTGTCCACAGTAACCGTTTTGGAGGCTCAGGCTTTTAAAATTCTACTTTATCTGGGTGCTTCATGTAAACATTCCAAAACAGTATGAGGTTAAATGAGTAATCTTTTTGTGTAGATTTTCTATGAAACAAACATTTGAGCAGCATTTTTTGCCTGCAGAACTTTAAAAGAGTGATTTTAGAAAACTAGTTTTTAATATCTGGATTGCATCTAATTATTAGTCATGTGTAATCGTTTTTGTTGCAGGAACGAAGAAATTTGATACGAGTTGGCACACGGAAGAGCCAGGTGAGCCAGACTCTACCTGTAATTTCTGTATTTAGGGTGTATTCACATGTACAGTATCCTGCGCATATTTGATGTGCATGATTTAAAGCCGCAGCATTCATTGTAACCGAAAGGACTGAACACAGCTTCAAATCCTGTGCATCAAATATGTGCAGAATACACCATGTTTTTAGAAACCATATTTGCCCTTTTAACAAAACAATTTAAAAAGTAAGATATTTTCTCTGTCATCAGTAGCCATTACCACTGACTCTACTACATAAACTCCTACTCGTATGCCATAACTCCAACCTTTAAGTCAGAGTTATGGTAACCAAACAGTGAACATTATACTGTTTAGTGGATATTTTTGCTGTGCAAACAATATATGCTCTCTTTACGCAGCTGGCACGTATCCAGACAGACAGCATAGTAGAAATGCTGATCAACAAGTTCCCTGATGCTCACTTTGAGATTGGTAAGTAGATACACTTTTGATAAGGTCCAATGTTTTTCTGTACCTTGTTGTTATATTGTTATCTGATTGGACTTCAATTTCTGCCAGTCTATAATTGTAAAACACCTCCCAGTAGCTGGTCTATTTGCATCTAGCAGCACTTGGATACTTAAGTTAGATATTTGAACAGTTGCTTTTATTTTTGTAAAACCTCAAAAATTTGCTGCCAGGTTCCACCAAATTTTCCAGATGCTTAGTTCATATAACTATGATTGTTTGTCTGGTGAAATGTAGCCGTCCAAGTATGACATTTTTAGCTGAATGGCCAGTTAGTCATATATGGCCAGTTAGACCTTTTAGTTAAAAAAGTGTGATTATCGGATCTGAGGACAGTTCTTGTGGTCAGGGGTTGTCTAAAGCAGGCAGATCCGTTAATGGGTGGTTGTTTGTGATAGCAAATTGTATCTTTCCCTTTACCATCCAAATGCTGGGGTGCTTCTGTGAATAGTAGGTCAAGGGATAAGAGTTGCTTTTTATGCTAAATACACTATTATATTAGACTTTTAACCTCCTTTATCAGCACTAATACATTTTTATTAACTGTCTGCTGAATGTTTGTTGGGCTGATGATTATCTTACAAAAAACGGCCAAATGTTTGTGTTGACAGTGAGGAGCAAAGAGAAGGGTCAGGCAGCAAAAATTCAACATGCCCGATCCTTCTCTCCACCAACATCATCTCCCAGTAGAGTCAGGAAGCTGCCATGTACCTTGAAGGTGTTGTCCGGTGAAAACATCTGGTTAAAAATAACTCCGTTCTCAGCTGTCTGATGTTTCTGGATTTGGGGGCGTAATGTCTCATGCACACTCAGCCAATCAATGGCCTTTTTTCCTATAGCAACACGTGAGAGCTAAGCTATTATCTGCTGTTAAAGGGGCATCCTCATTAAAAAATTTTTTGCTATTGCACTCCTTATGGTAAATAAAAATATTTCTAATATACTTTGTTTAAAAAAAAAAATTATGAAGTTTTCTATGTTTTATTTGTGCTTAAAAAAGCTCAAGAGCACATTTCCCCCCATCTCATACAGACTGTGGACCAAAGCCCAAACACAGGAAGTGCAGCCTAGAGTGCTGAGGGGGGTGTGTCCAACCAACAGCATATGGCAGTTAAGTGTGACAGGAGCTATGATTGGATGAGGCTGAACACACCCCCCTCAGCACTCCAGGCTGCACTTCCTGTGTTTGGACTTCGGTCCTAAATCTGTGTATAAGATGGGGGGGGGGGGGGGGGAATGTGCTCTTGAGCTTTTTTGAGCACAAATAAAACATAGAAACTTCATTTATTTTTTTTTTAAACAAAGTATATTAGAAATATTTATTTATTTACCATAAGGAGTGCAATAGCAAAAATTCGTTTTAATAAGAGTTACCCTTTAAGTGCTTTGGAAAAGTAAAATCTGCTTTTGGTTGCTCTGGGTAAAAAAAGATTTGACCATTTTGATAAATGAGACTCACTACCTTTTAAAGTGGTTGTCCAGTAAAATGTTATTATTTTGCTATTGTCTCCAGCCTGTCTAATTAAAATAACAAACATTTAAAAGCTCCTTTCTCCGCTCCCTCCTAGCTTCAGTATTAGACACCCTGTCTGCATCTGCTGACACTGTTTTCCCCCTAAGCTGCAGAGTGTAGCGTTTACAGCCAGGGCAACAGATAGTGCTGCTTGCAAATCGCTGGCCAAGATGGGACACCATTGCATCCAGTGATTGGTTGAGCAGTGCTGTGATGTCACGTCTACAGCTTTGGACTGCTCCATGAAGCCTACTGTCAACAGAGACGGGGCGCCGTGATACCAGAGTTACGGAAAAGCGGAGGAAAATGAGTTACGTTTTCGAGGGTAGGCTGGAAAAAATGGCAAAATAAAATGTTTTCCCAGACAATCGCTTTATAGAGAAGACACCAAGCAGTTAATAAGTGTTGCTGGATTCGCCAAAATGTTGGGATCAACCAAGATCACCCTGTGTAAATGAGATGATTGGCCAACAGTGATAACGTTTAGGGCCACACAAACAATCCATCTTGTGGACAGCCTCACAATTGAAGCCGTGGGAAGGCTCATTGAACGAGTGCCGATCGAGATCAGAGCTCCTCTCACCCATCTAAAACCTCTCCTAGTTCATACTCTCAGTAAGTACAATGTTTAGATCACCAAGTTCCTTTTACTTATTTTTTCCTTTCCTTTCTTAACTTTTTTTAGTTGCCATGTCAACGACAGGAGACAAGATTTTAGATACTGCGTTATCTAAGGTTAGTGTGCCTTAAATTATCATTGGCTTGTTATAAGGTACCCTGGTTTTCATAGAATGGTGCAGTATGCTTTTGAGTATTGTTTGATTTATTTATTTGGGGGGGGGGGGGGGGGTAGGGGGGTGCCAGGTATCTAATATATGCTCCACCAATTAATTAACAGCCCACAAACCCTCCCCGTCTAACCTGTTGGTACATACTGGTAGTGCGGATGACACTGATGATGATACTTGCGTCTCCCTGATCTGGGGCTCCATTCGCCCATTATCTTCCTTATTCGGGCAGCAAGTTTGGTGCCAGGGCTGGCTGCGAGCAGGTCTTAGGAAGCAGCAGCGGTGATGTCAGTGTGCTCCTGGGGCGGCGTCTGTGCACCAAGCCTGCCGTCCGAATAAGGAAGATAACAGGCAAGTGGTAACATGTATTGGAGATGGGTAAATATTATTATTGGTGTCACTTTCAGCTTGTACCAAGTGGTTAGTGCGTGTAACACTGATGACGGATTCCCTTTAACCCCTTAAGAACATTTGACGTAAATGTATGTCCTGATCCACTGGGACTTAGCGTACATTTACGTCCTATAATGACCCGAGCACTGGAGCGATCAGCGATCGTGCTGATGTCCACCATTAACCCCTCAGATCCCGTGATCAATACAGATCACGGCATCTGCAGCAATGCGGAAGTTCTGATGGATGATCGGATCTCCCACGGCAGTGCCGCGAGGATTCCGATCATCCAAGATGGCGGACAGAGGTCCCCTCACCTGCCTCTGCTGCTGACATTGAGCAGACCAGAGAAACAGATTGCCGATAATACTGATTAGTGCTATGCCTATGCATAGCACTGAATAGTATAAGCAATCCGATGATTGCTATAAATAGTCCCCTATGGGGACATAAAAATTGTTAAAAAAAAGTACTAAATTACTATGCTTTGGTCACATCACATAAATCCCAAAAAATTATGAAATGGGATCAATTAGTCACAAATACGCACAAAAACTACGATCACGATACAAAAAACGAGTCCTCATACAACTCCCATACACCAAAAAATTAGAAAGTTATAGATGGTCAAAAGAGGGCAATTTTAAACATGCTAATTTTGTGAAAAAGGTAAGTTTTTTTAAAAAGCTGTAAAATAATAGAAAATTATGTGATCAAGGGTAGGGCTGGGCGGTATACCGGTTTCATACCGAATACCGAAATTTTTGGGCTCCACGATATGAATTTTTCCCATACCGCAATACCGGTTGGACCCCTCCCCCTTGGGAATGAATTATCAGCCTAGCGCAGCGCTAATCATATGTGACCCGCGAGCGCTGTTCTGCTCCCCCCCCCAATTAATTATCAGCCCAGAGGGGTACTACTCACACATGTCACCCGCAAGCACTGCCCTCCTCCTCTTTGTTGCGGGCCGACACCGGCGCTGGAACTCTATACTGTACGCCCATGGTCTCCAACCTGCGGACCTCCAGATGTTGCAAAACTACAACTCCCAGCATGCCCAGACAGCCAACGCTACGTTGGCCTTACGCTGGGGACTGGAACGTCGGACTGCCGTCAGCCTATCACTGGCCGCAGCGATGTCCCGCCCCGGCCGGTGATAGGCTGAGCCCACTGTTATGTAAGAAGCCGGCTTCTTACATGACAGTGGGCTCAGCCTATCACTGGCCGGGGCGGGACATCGCTGCGGCCAGTGATAGGCTGACGGCTCTCAGACGTTCACGTCCCCAGCATAAGGCCGACGTAGGTAAGTTAAAGTTTGTTTTCTTTATCTCTTGCAGCCCGGGCATAGGGATACAGCGTACGCCAGTGGTCTCAAACCTGTGGCCCTCAAGCTGTTGCAAAACTACAACTCCCAGCATGCCCGGACAGTGTTGGCTGTCCGGGCATGCTGGGAGTTGTAGTTTTGCAACATCTGGAGGTCCGCAGGTTGGAGACCACTGGCGTACAGTATAGAGTTCCAGCGCCGGTGTTGGCCCGCAACAAAGAGGAGGAGGGCAGTGCTTGCGGGTGACATATGTGAGTAGTACCCCTTGGCTGATAATTGTGGGTGGGGGGGGGAGCAGAACAGCGCTGGCGGGTAACATGATTTGGTGGGGGGGGGGGGGAGCAGAACAGCGCTCGCAGGTCACATGATTTGGGGGAGGGGGTGAAAGAAATACCGTTATATACCGTGGAACCGCCATAAGTTACAAAAATACCGTGATACACATTTTTGGTCATACCGCCCAGCTCTAATCATGGGTATCATTTTAATCGTATTGACCCACAGAATAAAGAAAGTGTCCGTTTCACCGTAAAGTGTACAGCGTGAAAACTTAACCCTCCAAAAGTTTTCTTTTCAATTTCCTCACACAAATAATGTGTGGGGTTTGCTGTACATTTTATAGTACAATAACTAATGTCATTACAATTGGTCATGCAAAAAACAAGCCCTCATATGGGTCTGTGGATGGAAATATAAAAGAGTCATGATTTTAAGAAGGCGAGGATTTTCTCTCCTGGCCAGCAACCAGCGCTGGGTGGTGTACCCTGGGTCCCCCAATTGCCCCTGTTAGCCAGGTCGGCTTAAGGCAGGTGGCCCTAGCTGGTCGAAGACTTCAAGGGTGGGTATGATCTACGCGAGTATGTTCTCCCCTCCCCCTTTCCTCAGCATGCCTTCTCTACATTCTCTCCCTATCCATGATACAGGCTGGGGGGCTCTGGGGGTGCTTTCAGTCATTTGGCACATTAGGGGTTAACATTTATTTAGCTCTCTTCTGTCTTCCAGTCCAGGCTGGTGTACCTAGGGAGGCAGCAGCTGCATGGGGGGGGTACGTCTCCAGAGGGGTTCCCGCGTTCTTGGAGGGGTCCGGGCTGCGGGCAGGCAGCACTGCGCCGCGGCTTGGTCTCTCCTGTGTACCAACGCCACCTTCTTCTGCATCTTCTGGTGCAACCCCTGAAGTCTTCTTCCGCCGTGCTCGTCAGGCGCCCCAGGTTTTCAGCCCACACACTGAATTTGATGAGCTGCTAGAGGTGGCTTGGAAGCATCCGGATAAACGGGACTAAGAAGCTCAGGGCTCTCTTTCCCTTCCCTCAAGATCTCCTTACAAAGTGGTCTTCACCTCCTCAGGTGGACCCGCCTGTGTCGCGGATTTCTAAAGCCACTACCTTGCCTCTGGCTGATGCAGCTTCCTTTTGAAGACCCCTCAGATAAGCGCATTGATAATCTGGCGAAATTCAGCTCTGAGGCGGCGGGCTCTGCCTTGTCCCCAGCCTTTGCCACCACCTGGGTTTCCAAAGCCCTCTCGGTTTGGGCCGGTCAATTGCACCAGGGAATCTTGGCGGGTGCTTTCTCAGGCGATTTGGCAGCTTTTGCTCAGCAAATCGCTCATGCAGGGGACTACCTCTGCTTGGCTTCCTTGGAGTTGGCCCGCTGAGCAGCCTTTGCCTCTGGCAATCTGGTGGCTCTTCGGTGCTCTTCTTTGCCTTCGGCTTAAGGCCTGGAATGCCAATGCGGCCTCTAAGCGTTCCCTTACTGAACTTCCTTTTCTGGGGTCTCGGCTATTTGGCAAACTCCTGGAAGAGATCATTTCTGAGGCCATCGGAGGCAAGAGTTCCCTCTTGCCCCAAAATCGTCTGTGCCATTCGGGTCCACAGCAGAAGATTTCTTCCTTTTGCCCTTTTCGTTTCTCGGGCCGCACGGACAAACCGGTGGCCCCCCAGGTTAGGAGGGCCCCATCTTTCAAGACTCTCCACTCCTGGAAGTCGGGGTCCTGCCCCAACCGCCCCTCTCCTAAATCTGGATCTCTTAAGCCCCCCTCTGCCTGAAGGTGCGCCCCTATCCGAGTTCTCCCCTCGGGTGGGAGGGGGTTGCCTGTCCCTCTTTCGAGACTTCTGGCTGGCGCAAGTTCAGGATGCTTGGGTTCAAGAGGTCGTCTCCCAGGGCTATCGCATAGAATCCTCTTCTATTCCCTGGAATCGTTCTTTCCGGTCTCCAGCCATGGCATACATCAATCGCCAGGGAGGCATCCGCAGCTCAGCTTCCATGAGGGAGGCATTGAAGATCCTCCTTTGGGCGGAACTTTACGTTTCAGCCATTTTCGCAGTGCACATTCCCGAGATCGACAATTGGGAGGTAGACTTCCTGAGTCATTCCACCGCGGACCGGGCGAGTGGTCCCTTCACCCGGAAGTTTTCGATTAAACCTGTCACCGCTGGGGACCCCAGACGTGGATCTGTTTGCGTCACGCCGAAACAGGAAAGTCACTCGCTTCGTTTCCAGGTCTCGGGATCCTCTGGCACTGGCGGTGGACGCTCTTGTGGTCCTATGGAACCCCTTCTTTCTCCCCTACCTCTTCCTGCCACTTCCGCTTCTTCCCAGGGTTGTCCGGAAGCTCAAGTCGGAGGGCGTCTCGGCGATTCTGGAGGCTCCCGACCGGCCTAGTCGCGCGTTGTATGCGGACGTGGTCAGTCTCATGGCAGACGTCCCCTTCCGGATTGTCCCGACCTTCTATCCCAAGGGCCCCTCTGCCACCCCAATTTACTTCTGCTGCGTTTGACGGCATGGCGGTTGAAACCGCGGTTTTGAGGGCCCGGGGTTTTTCTCCGGGTGTTCCGGACTATTCTCCATGCCCAGAAACCCTTGTCCGCCAGGATTTACCACCGTACCTGGCGGCCATATTTCCGCTGGTGTGAAGCTCGCTCGCGCTCTCTCACCTCTTTTTCTCTGCCGAATCTCTTGTCCTTTTTTGCAATCTGGGTTGGAGGTTCCATCAAGGGGCACGTTTCGGCTCTGTCCTTTTCCAACGTCCTCTTGCATCCAACCTTCATGTTCGCACCTTTTTGCAGGGTGTGGCTCACGAGCTCCCTCCGTTCCGGTCCCCCACTGCACCCTGGGACCTTAACCTTGTTTTGTAAGCTCTTCAGGGTGCTCCGTTTGAGCCTCTGGGTCAGGTTTCCCTTCGTTTCTTTCATGGAAGGTGGCCTTCCTTGTGGCAATCGCGTCCATTCGCCGTGTGTCTCTCTCTCTTTCTCTCTCTCTCTCTCTCTCTCTCTCTCTCTCTCTCTCTCTCTCTCTCTCTCTCTCTCTCTCTCTCTCTCTCTCTCTCTCTAATAGAGAGAGAGAGATGATGATATTATAAATCTTTAAACACTGGATCCATTGTAATATTTTTTTTTTTCTTTTACAGATAGGTGAAAAGAGTCTATTTACAAAGGAACTGGAGAATGCTCTAGAGAGAAATGAGTAAGTACATTGGTTTGGATTTTGGTCCATATGCTATATTTTTGATCTATCTGAGACTTGTCACTTGAGTGTTATTCTTTTCTCAGGCTAGGTTTACTTTGCAGATTCTGAGAATCTGAGGGCACTGACCACTCTGCTTGGCATTCCCATAGATGGCAATGTATTAGAAACAGATTCCACTAAAGGAATGAGAAAAATCATTCTAAAACTTCAGCGGTGGAGCTTCTGTAGTGTAGACTGTGCAGCGGAATACCACAGCAATCAATTTCTGCTGCATCTGAGGAAATGTGCTCAGAAATCCCACAGTCTGAACCCTGCCTTAGGCTTTGTTAGCACACAGTTTTTTAAGGCGTAAATGGTAGTTTAATACCTCAAAATATGCTGTTATTTTTCTTCCCATTAAATTCTATGGTAAAATGCTTGACAGTTCATATTTAGTATTTTTTATGCTGTAATAAGGTATTTACGCATGGTACTTAAGTTGACATAATATGGACACTTTTTGCAAGTTTTTGTTGGCACATAAACACTTCAAAACAACTGATCTGCATAAAGTATCCATAAAACAAATACATTTTATAAAAAGAATTAGAGGTGCCATAAAATATAACATTTAATAGATCTGTATGAAAAAACACCAAAAAAAGGTAAATGTATTCCCAGGATAGTGACACAGTATTTAGAAAATTATATATATACACATACAGTTTAGACCCATGTCAACATTGACACGATCACGATTGACACGACAACACATTTCTAGATTGGTTTTAGCAAGAAATGACGGCCACATATGCTATCACAACAATTGGCTAGGTGTGCTAGAAATTAATTAGACACATGCTCAGGGATAGCAAGAAATGTCTAAAACTATTCTCTAACAACATGCAACAATAACAGATGCAGATACAGAAAGATGCTTTTTTTCCTCCTTCGCAATAACCATTCCCAACATACGTTTCTGCCCCTAATGTATATAACTCTGTACACAGGGACGTCTTCAGGAGATATGGCTTTTCAAGAGCTATGGTTGCATTTGATAGATAAATGCATAGATGATAATAAGCAAGTAATAGGAAAACCATGCCATGTGTCATTGTGCTAGACAAAAGTACACATAGGACCATACAATATATCAAACACCAGGGACATAAAATGCATAAATGCCACCTCCAGGATAATACTCCATAACCAGTTAGTTCCACCACATGGAAAGGAACCTGTAAAGAGATTGAACATAAAAAGGAAACCACCTAATGCTAAGGAAACTCACTTATCCCCAGGGCTGGTTCTGCCTATAAGCAAAATTGGCAGCCGCCTAGTGCACCCTCTTGATTGGGGCGCAACTCTGCACGCCAGTTGTGAAGTAATTACATGAGAAGGTTTGTTACAGTATGTTATCCCAATAGTAAGGTGATTACATGAGGAGGTTTGTTACAGTGTCACCCAAGTAGTAAGGAGGTTACATAAGGAGTGGGTTTGTTACAGTGTGTCACCCTAGTAAGGTGACAGGCTCCCTTGCATAATTCCATTATCTTACACTGGCCTTCCACACAAGATAGTAAATGGGGTTTAATAGTACAGTGTGCTGCTCTGTCCTGAATAAGACATCTTATCCCCTATCCAAAGGCCATCACGCTCCCTCCCATAGACTTGAATTGAGGGGGCGGGCGTCACACAGGGACGGAGTCGTGACGTCACGGTACTCCGTCCCCGTGGTCGGGAGGCATAAGACTTTGAGCCTCCAGCTCCTCCTGCAGTGCTCACAGGTGGGTGCTGCATGCTAGATTGCGGGGTCCCCAGCGGCGGAACCCCCGCGAGCAGATATCTTATCCCCTATCCTTTGGATAGGGGATAAGATGTCTTAGGGCCGGAGTACCCCGTTAAGCTTCTCTTTAAAAATGGAGGCAGCAATGTAAGAATGAGCAGAGCCTAAACTAAAAAACATTTATTTAATATTTTGTCTCTATCTTTTTTTTCCAGGGTTGATCTTGTTGTTCATTCACTTAAAGATTTACCAACAACTCTACCTCTTGGCTTCACAATTGGAGCTGTATGCAAGTGAGTTTTTCTTTTCTTGTTTTTTTTTCACATCACACTCATTATCGTTGGCACTGTACTGACTACTTTATGCCATCTGTTGGAGGTACACGTCAGGAAGATTTCTTCAGAGAATGTTCCAATTTATGGCACTGTATAGCCATCCAGTGACCTATGTCATCTATTGGCTGTGTAAGAAAAATGCATACTACTCAATTTTTTAAGGTGGCACAGTTTGTTGAGCTTTCCTGTACCCTAAAGTAAAAAATTTCCTCTTTTGAATGGAGTCCTTTTAGATATTTTTCACGTATATATGCCAAATGTAGGGCTCAGATGCAGTGTGCACTTTGTCTTTTTCTGTCAAAAATAGCATTGACTCTTTGCACAAATGAGAAATCTTCACAATATTTCCTTAGACAATCTTCCTCTCCTCCTTACATTGAAATCCAATTTTCCTTTTAATCTGCAGATGTTTGGTTGAGCAAGTCTCCTGAACATAGTAAAAACAGAACTTTATTTCGTTTTTCTTTGAATTAGAGGTAATAAATTGTGTGCTATTCATTTTGTCACAGTTGTAAAGATGTATGTCTTCTTTAGGCGTGAAAGTCCGTATGATGCAGTTGTTCTTCATCCTAAGAATGTAGGACATACATTGGAGAGTTTGCCCAAAAATAGGTGAGACCAGCAGAGAACATTCTGTAAGCTTTGAGGTAGATCACACCAGAAGCCAGTATGTTTTGAATATAGATATAAGATTAGCATTTAGGCACGTTGGCTTCCTGACTTCTGGGATTTTTCCAGCCCAGGGTGAGATTATTGACATTTTGAACAGACATATATTTTTGGTTCTCCTTTACTGACCTAAACCACAAATGTAATTGATGCTAAGCAGAAAAATTATTAATTGCTTACCTGATATTCCACTGCAGTCCTGTTTAACACACCATTATAGGACATAAAAAGGACAAGAATTTTCCTCAGTCCAAACCCTGCCCCCTGTAAGGGTATGTTCACACAGCGAAATTCCCATTTGGAATCCAGATACATGAAATTCTGCTTCATGAAGTTAACTTTGTGATGAATGGAATGTTAACCTTCCCATTCACACAGCAGATTTTTATTTATTTATTTATTTTTTTAAAGTATTTTTTAAGTTTTATTCACAGGGCGGATTTTCTGCTGCTGAAATTCTGGATTTTGCTAAATGAATAAACATGTCAATTCTTTTTGTAGAAAATTTTATGGGACTCTGGAAATCTGTTTGTTTGTTGATTGCAAGAAATTCGGCATAAATTTAGTACAAATTCTGAGCGGAATCTGCAAAAAATCCGTTGCCAGCTTGGCAGAACGGAATCTAAAACAGAAATTCTGTCATGTAAACATAGCCCGGTATCTAGCAGGCAGGGCTGCACAAGGCATCACTGGATCACTTGTGTAATCCTTTACCTATTTCGGCCACACAAACCCTCTTGCACAGGGTTATGTATTGCCAACATACAACACTTTTAAACATGCCGAAAGCATGTGTTCAGCCCACAAACAAGCAAGCGGATTGCTTATTGGCTGATTGCTGGCCCTATTACACATTGTGATTATCAGTCTATTTAGCCAATATTGACCCCATGTACTAGTGCTCTACACATCTCTGTATTGCTGACCTTAGACTTATAAAGGTGCAAGATTAGTTTAAAGGGGTACTCCGCCCCAGGACATCTTATCCCCTATCCAAAGGATAGGGGATAAGATGTCAGATCATGGGGTCCCGCCTCTGGGGACCCCCGGGATCTCTGCTCCAGCACCCCGCTTTCATTACTGCAGAGAGCAAACATGCTCTATGCGTAATGACGGGCGATACAGGGACCGGAGCATCTTGACGTCCTTTTGGATAGGGGATAAGATGTCCTGGGGCGGAGTACCCCTTTAAGGCCTCATGAATGAGACCTGAGTGTCTGTCACAGCACAGGCACTCAATGACACTTTAGTGACCTTTGTTTTCCACCCGCCTACATTAACTAAACCTGTGTAATTCTTAAACTAGACAGTCTAAAGCTTCATTCACACTGCCGTTAGTACGCAGCAGTGTGACGGCCGTTGGGAGAGTTGGGCAGAATAGCATGAGAAAAATTACTGCATGTGCTTTCTTTTTATCCCACTATTCATAACGGCGCTGGGCGGCCCCCATAATAGTAAATGGGAGCCACCGGTACCCGTTGTTTCCCGCTGCTCCCAGTCATGAGAACGGCCGTTAAAGTCAGAAAAAAAAGACACTGACGGCCGTTCTGGACAGGGAGCAACAGCAGTGTGAAAGGGGCCTGAGAATGTGCCAGATTTATGACGTTGTTTGGTAAATTTTTCATGTTGTTAGACTGTTGACTTAATCTGTACCAGAATTATGCTTATTTTTGGTACATAGTGTCATATCTTAAGCCAAATTCTTTTTTTCCCGGGCCATGCCCCTTTTGTCAGAATTCTTGTGCATTTGCAATAGTAAGTATGCCCCACTGAGCTCAAAATTTTGTTCCAATAAATAGTCTTTTAACAGTCAGGTGATACAGATTTTATTTAGGCAATTAATATATTTCATATGTATTGAAATACTTAGTTTTTTTCACTTTTTTTTATTTTTTTAGTACCATCGGAACAAGCTCTCTTCGTAGAGCAGCTCAGCTGAAGAAACAGTACCCTCATTTAGAGTTCAAAGATATTGTATCCTGTTCACAATTAAATGGGTTCTCTGACTTGGATGGGCTCTACTTGTTGGAGAGGTCCCTTGATAATAGATAAATCACAAACTGAAACCACAGTGATCAGCTATTTTTGAGCAAACTTGGCAGTACATATTTACTTTACACACAGGGGAAATAAGGGGAAACTCACTTCCTGACACAGGGGAAAACAGGGGAACCTCTCACTTCCTGACACACTGGGGAAATAAGGGAAACCTCTCCCTTCCTGACACACTGGGGAAATCAGGGGAACCTCTCCCTTCCTGACACACTGGGGAAATCAGGGGAACCTCTCCCTTCCTGACACACTGGGGAAATCAGGGGAACCTCTCACTTCCTGACACACTGGGGAAATCAGGGGAACCTCTCACTTCCTGACACACTGGGGAAATCAGGGGAACCTCTCACTTCCTGACACACTGGGGAAATCAGGGGAACCTCTCACTTCCTGACACACTGGGGAAATCAGGGGAACCTCTCGCTTCCTGACACACTGGGGAAATCAGGGGAACCTCTCGCTTCCTGACACACTGGGGAAATCAGGGGAACCTCTCGCTTCCTGACACACTGGGGAAATCAGGGGAACCTCTCGCTTCCTGACACACTGGGGAAATCAGGGGAACCTCTCGCTTACTGACACACTGGAGAAATCAGGGGAAACTCTCACTTCCTGAGCATGAACGAAAGGCAGCATGAAAGACTGACAGGCTTCCTTTTTACAGTAACAGATGAGCGACCCTGAAACAGTACAGCCGTTCAATGTCACTATAGTTGTAAGTTTAGCTGGAAACAGGGCTCCAAGTCATCGGAGGTCAGTCATCCCTGATTGACAGTTCTCTTCGTTTACACAAGTCCTTAACAATTCACTGCTCAGCGGGGTAATTTAAATACTCGTTTGAAGAAGCTGGATGAACAAAATGATTTCAGTGCAATTATTTTGGCTGCTGCTGGTCTCCATCGCATGGGCTGGGAGAAAAGAATTGATCAGGTAAGAGTAGGTTACGTCCAGTTGTCTAACTCTTTTTGTTACATACATGAGTTTGGCTATTTATTTCAGTGATAGTATATATTTGTTGAGCTCTCATAAAAATTTGGCATCATTGTCTTACAGATATTATCTCAGACCACATGGTACATTGTGCTACATTAGGAAAGTGCCATATAACTGTTGTCCATGGTTAATTTTCTTCTCTCCCCTCAGATCCTGTTACCTGAGCAATGTTTGTATGCTGTGGGTCAGGTATGCATTTGCAGTTTATAGAAGCATAGAATGTGTCGGCAGATAAGTGCCATTTGGCCCATCTAGTCTGCCCAATATGCTGAATACTAATGAATGGTCCTTGTCCCTACTTTATATGAAGGTTAGCCTTATACCTATCTCGATCTTACATGAGGATAGCTTTATGCCTACCCCTGCAGACTTAAACTTAAAAATCCTTCACTGTATTTGCAGCTACCACCTCTGCAGGAAGGCTATTCCATGCATCCACTAATTTCTCATTAAGCTGTTAATGAACATGGATGTCTATACTCGCCATGTGCCATTAACGGGGGTATGACATGGGCTCCCGACTCGAGATTGCATCATACCGGCCCCCAGCTGATTCCTGTAGCTGGGGGCCAGCGTTAATAGCCGACATGCGGCGATCGCCGCGGGCGGCTATTAACCCTATAGATCGCTGCTATCAAAGCTGACAGTGGCGTCTAAAGAACCCTGTAAATGCTCCCTGGTGGATCCACTTCTTAGGTAGCCGGAGGGCTTACTTCTCCTTCCGTCCAGGTCCTGGATCTGTGATTGATAAAGCATGACAGGACCAGGCTTTATCAATCGAGCGCAGGGCACACAGATCAATGTGGTTTTATTGAACCACATTGATCTGTGTGAAGAATCAAATGATTCCTCCTAAAAGTCCCCTAAGAGGACTAAAAGTAAAAAAAAAGTAAAAAAACACACACACTAACCCCTTCCTTATTAAAACTGTAAATCGACAAAATGGTACCGATAAAAACTTCAGATCACTGGGAAAAATATGAACCCTCACACAGCCCCGTATGCCCCAAAAATTAAAAAGTTATAGGGGTCAGAATAGGACAATTTTAAACGTATTAATTTTCAGATATGTAGTTATGAACTTTTCCAGAAGTACGACAAAATCAAAACTTTTATAAGTAGGGTATTAATTTAATCGTATTGGACCTACTGAATAAAGTGTCATTTTTACCGAAAAATGTACTGCGTAGAAACGGAAGCCCTCAAAATGGCGTTTTTTTTCTTAAATTTTGTCGTACAATGATTTATTTTTTTCCGGTTTCGCCGTAGATTTGGGGGTAAAATGACTGATGTCATTACAAAGTAGAATACAATTGGTGGCGCAAAAAAATAAGCCCTCATGTGGTTTATTAGGTGCAAAATTGAAAGGGTTATGATTTTTAAAAGGTAGGGAGGAAAAAAACGAAAGTGCAAAAAAACAGAAACGCTTGGTCCTTAGGGGGTTAGTGTAATATTTTTAGATATTACTTTTAAGCCTTTGCCCCTCTAATTTAAAACTATGACCTCTTGTGGTAGTTTTTCTTCTTTTAAATATACCGTATATACTCGAGTATAAGCCGACCCGAATATAAGCCGAGGCCCCCTCATTTCACCCCAAAATCCCAGGAAAAGTTATTGACTCGAGTATAAGCCCAGGGTGGGAAATACATCATCCCCCCCCCTGTCATCATCCAGACCCCCGTCATTAATACCCTCATCATCATCACCCTGTCATCATCCCCCCTTCATAATCACCACCTGTCATCTTCCCCTTGTCATCATCCCACACCCCCTCTTCATCATCCCCTTGTCATCATCCCACACCCCCCCCCCTTCATAATCTCCTTGTCATCATCCCACACCCCCCGTCATCATCTCACACCCCCCCTTCATCATCCCCTTGTCATCATCCCACACCCCCCCTTCATCATCCCCTTGTCATCATCCCACACCCCCCCCTTCATAATCTCCTTGTCATCATCCCACACCCCCCCTTCATCATCCCCTTGTCATCATCCCACACCCCCCCCTTCATCATCCCCTTGTCATCATCCCACACCCCCCCTTCATCATCCCCTTGTCATCATCCCACACCCCCCCTTCATCATCCCCTTGTCATCATCACCACATGTCATCAGCCCCCCCCCCCCTTCATCATCACCACTTGTCAATGTCTGATACAGTGGTCTTCAACCTGCGGACCTCCAGATGTTTCAAAACTACAACTCCCAGCAAGCCTGGGCAGCCATCGGCTGTCCGGGCTTGCTGGGAGTTGTAGTTTTGAAACCTCTGGAGGTCCGCAGGTTGAAGACCACTGCGGCCTTCGACATCATCCAGCCCCCCCCTCTCACCCCCTTTAGTTTTGTACTCACCTCTGCTCGGCGGGACGTTAGGGTGCGCTGGTCCGGTGCTGCAGGACTGTTCGGTGGGGAGGTCGTCCGGTGGGATAATGGTTCCGGGCTGTCCATCTTCACCGGGGGGACTCTTCTCCGCGCTTCGGGCCCGGAATAGAGGCGTTGCCTTGACGACGACGCAGAGGGACGTTGGTAATGAACGTCCCTCTGCGTCGTCGTCAAGGCAACGTGACTATGCCGGGCCCGAAGCGCGGAGAAGAGGGCCCCCCCCCCCGGTGAAGATGGCAGCCTGGAACCACTATCCCACCGGACGACCTCCCCACCGGACAGTCCTGCAGCACCAGACAAGCGCACCCTAACGTCCCGCCGAACAGAGGGAGTACAAAACTAAAGGAGGTGAGGGGGGGGGGGGGGGGGGCTGGATGATGTTGAAGGCCGCAGTGGTCTTCAACCTGCGGACGTCCAGAGGTTTCAAAACTACAACTCCCAGCAAGCCCGGACAGCCGATGGCTGCCCGGGTTTGCTGGGAGTTGTAGTTTTGAAACCTCTGGAGGTCCGCAGGTTGAAGACCACTGAGGGCGGAGAGTTCACTCGAGTATAAGCCGAGGGGGGGGGGGGGGGGTTCACCACGGAAAATATCTATAGCCTTCTGGAGATATGGCCTTCAGTACTGCTCACAATACTCCAAATGAGGCATGAGCGGCATAAGCACTTCCCTCTTTCTACTGCTAATACCTCTCCATATACAAACATTCTGTTAGCATTTCCTGCTGCTCTTTGACATTGTCTGCCTACTTTGAAGTCTTCTGAAATAATGACCCCTAAATCCTTTTCCTCAGATAAAGAGGTTAGGACTGTATCACATAGTCTAGGTTTTTATGTCCTAGGTGCATTATCTTGCACTTATCCACATTAAACTTTAGTTGCCAGTGTTCCTTTAGTTTACCCAAATTCCTTTACCCAAATCCTTTTCCATTTGGCGTATCTCTCCAGGAATATCAACCCTGTTACATATCTTTGTGTCATCAGCAAAAAGACACACCTTACCGTCGAGACCTTCTGCAATATCACTTATAAAGGTATTAAACAAAATGGGTCCCAGTACAGATCCCTGAGGTACCCCACTGGTAACAACACCTTGCTGAGAATATACTCCATTAACTACAACCCTCTGTTAAGCCTTAGTCTTATTTACACAGAATAATTTGCATTTTAATTTACAGACTAATCTCAGGTTTCTTGACTTTGATCTTATGATGTTAAGACTATGACAAAATGTACAACTGTTCATTGTCTTCCCTTTTTTTCCAGGGTGCATTAGCTGTAGAGGTTAGAGCCAAAGACCAGGACATTTTGATTATGGTGTCTGCCTTACAGGACCCACCGACTGTGTTGCGCTGCATAGCTGAAAGAGCATTCATGAAAAGACTGGTAAGAGCCCAGAATAATTAATTAAAATGGTGATGATCACAGAATGTTGAAAGGGGCATATAGTCCTGAATATGTATTAATAGATCACACTTGTGAAGTCTGATTTCAATTCACAAATTTCCAGACCACAAAGATGATTAGATGTCGGCAACATCTGCTTACAGGCGTAATCTGGCTTTTGATATATCATCCCCTATCCAAAGGATAGGGGATAAGATGTCTGATTGCGGGGTTCCCATCTTTGGGACCCAATGCGATCTACGTGCAGCACCCCCTACATTCTGTGCCGGATGCTGCTTCAGTCTCGGTAACGCTGGTTTTCCAAGACGTGACGTCACGCCACACCCCCTTGTGACCTCATGTCACACCCCCTCCCATAGACATGCATGGAGGGGACATGGTGTGACATCACAAGGTGGGTTGACGTCACATCTTCATCTGAGAAAACCAGCGTTTCCCGAGACTGAAGCAGCACACGCCGCAGAATGCCAGGGCTGGGATCACGGGACCAGCGGCAGGACCTCCACGATCACATATTTTTCCCTATACTTTGGATACAGGATAAGATGTCTAAGGCCGAAATACCCCATTAAAGGGGTACTCCTCTGGAAAACATTTTTTATTATTTTTTTTAAATCAACTGGTGCCGGAAAGTTAAACGGATTTGTAAATTAGAAGAGAATTGGAGTGGCTCTTTGTTCAACTGTAACCAATGGTTACTCGGGCTGCCCAATAAATAACACCTATACCCAAGGTGAAAAAATAAAACTCGTTGACAAGAAGATAACTGGGGCTCAGGGTAAAGGATATGAGGACACCGCTGGTTTAATTATCAAGATGTTATTATTTATTAATAATAAAATAAATTTTAGAGACGTAGTGAGTCGTGATCTGCAGGGCCCTTGCAGAATCACAGCACTCACTGTATAATAGTATATATAAAATAAAATATACTAGATTAATATACAATGCTACAAAATGTAATAAGTACTAGAAGGGTTAAGATTTTTAAATAGAAGTAATTCACAAATCTGTTTAACTTTCTGGCACCGGTTGATTAAGAAAAACTATTTTTTCCAGTGGAGTGCCCCTTTAAATCCACAGGTTTGGCAGATGCTTATCTAATGTGTAGGGCCAGCTTTGAGGTCTGTACCCTCACTGCTTCTCTTCTAGCCTGTCATATCAGAATAGAATGGGTGTATAGAAATAAGAGTGATGTTATTATCTGTTTCTGTCTGCGCCACCTATACTATGCTGACATACATTATGGCCCTCATTTACTATTGCATAGCTGACATGTCTGCGCCAGAATTTGCGCCAGAATTGAAAAAAAACCTGACTAACTTTCCATTTTAGAAAGAAAATCCTAAAAGGGGGTGGGGCCGTTGGGAAAAGAGGGCGTGGTCACCAAAAAGGGGCGTGTTCCCGACATTTTCACAAAAAAACTACAAAAAATTTACTAAGGTTTCCACAGAAAATGTGGTGGATTTCAGCTGAGGAAAACCCGACAGATCAGAGCATGTGTAAAAAAAGCAAAATGTAGGGAAAGTGGAAAATGTAGGGAAACTTAGTAAATATCGTGGAAAAAAAAAATTTAGGGAATTAAAACCCACAAAGAAAGCTACACTCCACTCTTAGTAAATCAGGGCCTATATCTATAATCAGTAACAATAATTTAACTCCTTTTTGTTTTGCTTTTCCTAAAGTTTTGTGAGGTAATAAAAATACAAAAGTACCTATATGTGTGGGAATAGTCACCTGTTGATAGATCAGAAGTAGTTGTTTTTCTTTGGCTTTCCCAACGATGTACCTTTGTTTTGATAGGTGCTGTGCTGTGGGCAAAATAAGTTTTGTTGTCCCTTCTCACAGACATTAATTATATTTTAAGCTATAAGCATGCCTGTTCACAACAGGGTGTAAAAGGTATTGTGATCTTTGTAGATTAATCAACTTTGTAGAACTGCTGCCCCACATGTAAACCCCCTCCATATACAGGGAGGGATAGGGAAAGCTAGGAAGATAAGCGGCTTGTGAAATGTGAGGTCCTAGTAATGAAGGCTACACATGCACCAGCATGACCATGTGACTGCATGTGAGACTGTCTAACAAAGGAATTTCAGCTACAGACAGTACAAGTTAAGATTTAAAAAGTTAATCTTGTTTCCCTTAGTCTCTCAGCGGTACAGTGATGTGGTAAACTCCACCCCTGTGATCTTGCAGGACCTTAGGATAATTTTAATAAGAATAAAACAAATATGAGTAAATAGAGCCCCTGAACCTCGATGTAAATGCAGGTGGATCCATGGCACTTGAAAATACAGGCAGATCTATGTCAGCCGCTAGATAAGCAGAA
Organism: Hyla sarda; assembly: GCF_029499605.1. Classification (NCBI taxonomy): domain Eukaryota; kingdom Metazoa; phylum Chordata; class Amphibia; order Anura; family Hylidae; genus Hyla; species Hyla sarda. Next base: position 42,409,274 of record NC_079198.1, read on the forward strand.
GACATATAATCACAAATCCATCTGGATATAGTTGGTTTAAAGGCTTTCTTACTGCACTTTGCACCCTGGTATACCACAAAGAGATTATGCTTCTTCCTAAAGGGATCCATCCTTTGAAGAAACATTTTTTAGACCTCTGAGCAGATCCAGGGTTTTCAAGTTCTTATCTTCACAAATAGAAACATCGAGTATGTACTGTGGAAGAACTATCATCTGGTTATGATTAGTGAAGGTAGGGACTTTTGGAGTAAGGTTTCAGTAACATTTCAGTAAAACCTTATTAGGTAACAATGTACTATAAGGTTCTCTTGCCGAGAGGGCTGTAGTTCTTCCACTCTTGGCATTTTTGAAGCTTTTTTTTTCCTCAAGAGGCTCAAAACTGAGGAGCACAGAGTTGCTTTAACACCACAGATAATTCCCAGGAGGCCACCGGCCTTAACATTCTAAGCTGTATGAGAATACAGCCTAGAATGGTAAGGCTGTTGGCCCCCTGGGATTTGTCTCTGGTGTTAAAACAAATGTGTGCTCCTCGATTTGAGGACACAACCTTTATAAAATTCTTTACATCTGGGATTTGTAAAAGCTTCCTTCAAAAAAATGCAGATTTAGCAGCCTGCTGTACTTTGTACATGGAGAAAGGCTTTTATCAATGTCATCTTTTAGAAACTCTTAATATTTGAGGAACAGATGGTGAAGATGAATCATTTTATCTCTAGCATATGTCTTATTGGTAGCCTCACTCCTACAGTGATTTTTCATTTGTGCGCCATTTTGATAAATTTGGTGCACATAATCCAAAATCACAGCAAAAAAAGGCTATGAAGTGGCTGCATACAGACAACACACATTGATAAATCTCTACCAGAGGCCATATTGTACTGCCTTCCCTAGGAGGAGAGGGGAGAATGACTTCAGAGTGTAAAAGATTGCTCGGAGTTCCGTGGTTTGAGGAAGGAATAAGTCCTTCCGGATTCCAGACTCCAAAGACTGTACTGTCTAGTAGGTGAGCTCCCCTTCCCAAACCTGAAGCATCCATTGTGATAATTTTCCACGGTGGTTCTTAAAGACATATATCCTGTAAGTCTGCCCACCAACTTTAAAAATCTTCTTGTGTTTGTGGACAGTATGTGAAGGGTATCTAGATCAGACAATCTTCTGTTCCATCTGTGAACGATCTCTGACTGGAGCAGACAAGGATGGCACAGCCTCTGCCGCTGAAGAGAGAAGGCCTAGAAAACATTTAAGAGTTCTGAGGGACACTGCACGAAGGGTTTAAAGAAACAGAGACCACTTCAATATCCTTTCTTTCTTGGCTGGCGAGAGATGAGTCTATTATGAATCCTAGAAATTGCTTTGGATGTATTTGGGGCCAAATCTCATTTGTCCAGATTGATAATCCAGCCTAGTTCTGTAAGGAGATCCTGGTAGTTCTGACATGCTCTATCAACTGTTTGAGAGCTGGCAATTATCAGACAGTCATCCAGGTATGGGATAACTCTTATTTCCTGTAACCTGGGAATCACCATCATAGTGGCAACCACTTTGGTAAATACAAATTGGGCTGATGTTACCGATGGGAAGTACCCTGAATTTAAGGTGATGTAAAATTCCTTGAATTCCCACTGCTGTCCGAAGAAACCTGTGCGTTGGCAGGATGGAAATATAAAAGTAAGCGTCTTTCAGATCCAGAGATGTCATAAAGTCTCCTCTGAAGAGAAGAGTTTGGACAGATCTTATTGTTTCCATTTTTAAACTTTTGTTTGTGAAGTGGTGATTTAGATATCTCAGATTGATAATCAGCCTGTACTTCCCCAATGGTTTTGGCACCAAAAAGACTGGGGAATAAACACTCTGGGGGATATTTATCAAAGGATTTAGACTGGTTTTTCCCTTTATAAATTTGTCGCACAGAAAGTCTCAGTCTAAATATGTGTGACTTTTCTGCGACTTTTGCTTTAGAGGATCTTTAGAACATGATGCATTCTAGTCTATTTTAGAGAGAAAAATGCATTGGTGCTGAATTTATCAAAAGCGACTTTTCAGCGACAAGTCGCATCGCCTGAAAGTACACTGAAATGTCAGACCATGCTGGAGCAGGTTTAAATACAGTCTAAAGCATAGATCCCGAAGTCTGTGCGCAGAATTTATCAAGAGCCGTGGGACTTTTGATAAATTAGGCGCAGAATAGACCAGCCTAACCCTCTGTAGTCTGGTCTATATTGATGCGATACATAGACAGCTTTGATAAATCTCCCCATCTGTTCTAATTCTAAGGGGGAACTAGCTCCAGGGCAGCTAAGGAAATCAAATAGTATTGAGGACTCCAGAAGTTCTTGCTTTGACTTCTCCAGGGGTGAGGAAACTAGGTATGTTTCTGTGGGGGCAAGAATATAGGAAAAGAATAACACTCTTGAATAATTCTCAGGACCCAAGGGTCCTTTATAAGCCTCTCCCACGCATAAGAGAACAATGTGAGGCGGCCGCCGACTGTAGTACCTGGGCTTGGGGTTTCCCTTGGAAGGACCTTCCCTTTTTAGAGATTTTGGAAACTGCCCCTTCTAGAATATCTGCCCTGTCTGCACCTAGGAGGGGAACACTGCCTTTCAGGGAATCCTCTGAAGGATAAGGTCTGAGGTAAGGACTTTATCAGACAGTTCGTCAATCAGTGTGTCTAACTCAGGCCCAAGAGACACCCAGGAATATACTGCAGACTGCAAAGATGGTACTTTGAAGGGTTGTCCCCAGACCAAGGATGCAAAATGACAACAGCACCTGGGATTCCCAGGCAGTCTTATATGCCGGTAGTTGCCGGGCCCTAAGCTGGGTGACTGTCTGCGATTTGATGAGAGCAGGCACATTCAACTTAGCATAGCGTTGACCACAGGCAGCTACATATGTTCTTTTTAGTGCCGCATTGATCCTACGATCCATAAGATCGCAATGGCTGGACCCGTCTTTAGACAATAGTCCTATTAGCAGTTGCCGTGTCCACTTTAGGACACCACCAGAGCCTTTTCTGTCTTTTTCCGTTCGGCCTTCAGTCTTCAGCCTTTCCAGAAGGAAAGAAAAATTTTCCTAACTCTAGGGTATCATCATCAAAAGAATTAGAAGAGATAAAAATTCCCTTCTTATTTTTCTCCATAGGAACAGGGAAGGAGCTTCTGTACCTCGATTTCTTCCTAGGGGGTTAAGCCGTAAGGGAATCCTTCAATTACTTTAAACTTTAAAACCCAGAGCAGTAGTAAATTTCCATAGAAAACCTGTCCTGCTCTGGATAGTTCCTGACATGGACAGAGGTGTCAGCAGAGAGCACTGTTGTCAGACAGAAAAGAAATTCAAAAAGAAAAGCACTTCCTCTGTAGAAGAAGCTGATAAGTACTGAAAGGATTAAGATCTTTTTTAATAGAAGTGATTTACAAATCAGTTTAACCTCTTCAGGACGCATGGTGCATGCATACGCCCTGCATCCTGAGTCCTTAAGGACGCAGGGCGTACAGGTACGCCCGTGGGAATTCCAGACCGGACCGGGGTGACTGCTGATATCTATCAGCAGGCACCCCGTGCAAACCCCTGAGGAAGTCCTGAGATGCCCCCCTCCCCCCCCCCATGTCAGCGATCGCTGCAAATCGGCGGTCAATTCCGACCGGCGATTTGTGGCTATTCTGGGTCAATCGGGTCTCTGGTGACCTGGAAAAAAGAAAGGGTCAATGGGGAGACAGCCCCATTCACCCTTACCCAGCAGAAGTGAGGTGGCTCGGGTGCCGCCTCACGATCACATGAATGATCGGTCGGAACGACCGACCAATCACGACCCTGCTGGGCGGTGATCGGGACGGCGATCATGGCGGCGTTAAGGGTCGGCGGGGGTCTCCTACCTTGCCCTGGTCCGGCGGGGGTCCCCTCTGGTGCGGTGGCCACGGCAGGAGCAGCAGGATCGATGGAAGCAGCAGCGGCGATCCCGGAGGCAGGATACAGCAGGTTGCTCCTGCTGTTGCTTAGCAACAACTCTCGGCATGCAAAGCTAAAGGGCATGCTGGAAGTTGTAGTTTTGCATCAGCTGGAGTTCCACCTACAGCTCCCAGCATGCCCTTTCGTAGTCTGTGCAAGCAAAAAGTGTGCATCCAGCTGTTGCATAACTACAACTCCCAACATGCACAGTCTACCAAAGGGCATGCTGGGAGTTGTAGCAGTGTGCCTCCAGCTGTTGCAAAACTACAACTCTCAGCATGCCCTTCGACTGTCAATGCATGCTGATTGTTGCAGTTTTGCAACAGCTGGAGACACATTGGTTGTGAAACCGAGTGTGTTTTGCAACCAGTGTGCCAACAGCTGTTGCAAAAATACAACTCCCAGCATGCACAGAGAGACTGTACATGCTGGGAGTTCTAGTTTTGCAACAGCTGGAGGCACATTGGTTGCGAAACTACAACTCCCAGCATGTATGGTCTGTCAGTACATGCTGGGAGTTGTAGTTTTGCAACAACTGGAGGTTTTCCCCTTCCCATGTGAATGTACAGGGTACATTCACACGGGCGGGTTTACAGCGAGTTTTCCGCTGCAAGTTTGAGATGCGACAAATTTTCTGCCGCAGTTCAATTTCCCAGCGAGAAACTCACCGTAAACCGGCCCGTGTGAATGTACCCTAAAAAAACTAAAATACACTAACACAAAATAAAAAGTAAAACACTACAATATACACATACCCCTACACAGTCACCCCCCCCCCCCCCCCCCCCCCCAATAAGAAAAAAAAAAACGTCTTGTACGGCACTGTTTCCAAAACGGAATCTCAAGATGTTGAAAAACAACAACTCCCAGTATTGCCGGTCAGCCACTGACTGTCCAGGCATGCTGGGAGTTTTGCTACAGCTGGAGACACCCTGTTTGGGAAACACTGCCTTAGGGTATTTTTGTGGTGGATAAAAATCCCCAATTTAGGCCTCAAATGCACATGGCGCTCTCTCACTTCGGAGTCCTATCTTATTTCAAGGAAACAGTTTAGGGCCACATATGGGGTATCTCCGTACTCGGGAGAAATTGCGTTACAAATTTTGGGGTGCTTTTTCTCCTTTTACCCCTTTATGAAAAGGTAAAGTTGGGGTCTACACCAGCATGTTAGTGTAAAAAATTTTTTTTTTTTTTTTACACTCTCACATGCTGGTTTTGTCCCATACTTTTAATTTTCACAAGCGGTAAAAGGAAAAAAAAAGACCCCCAAAATTTGTAACGCAATTTCTCCTGAGTACAGAACTACCCCATATGTGGGCGTAAATGATCTGCAGGTGCACAATATGGCTCAGGAGTGAGAGCGTGCCATGTACATGGTCTAAATTGGTGATTTGCACAGGGGTGGCTGATTTTACAGCGGTTCTGACATAAACCCAAAACAATAAATACCCAGGTGTGACCCCATTTTGGAAACTACACCCCTCAAGGAACGTAACAAGGGGTACAGTAAGCCCCACAGGTGTTTGACGACTTGTTTAAGTCGGATGTGTAAATGAAGAGAAAATTTTTTTCACTAAAATGCTGTTTTTTCCCCAAATTTTACATTTTTACAAGGGGTAATTGGAGAAATGCCCCCCAAAATTTGTAACCCCATTTCTTCTGAGTATGGAAATACTGCTTGTGTGGACATCAAGTGCTCTGCTGGCGCACTACAATGCTCAGAAGAGGAGGAGCGCCATTGAGCTTTTGGAGATAGAATTTGTTTGGAATAGTCAGGGGCCATGTGCATTTACAAAGCCCCCCATGGTGCCAGAACAGTGGACCCACATGTGACCCCATTTTGGAAACTACACCCCTCACAGAATTTAATAAGGGGTGCAGGGAGCATTTGTACCCAACTGGTGTTTGACAGATCTTTGGAACAGTGGGCTGTGCAAATGAAAAATTACATCTGTCAGACACCTGTGGGGCATAAATGCTCACTGTGCCCCTTATTACATTACGTGAGGGGTGTAGTTTCCAAAATGGGATCACAAGTTGGGGGGTCCATTGTTCTGGCACTATGGGGGCTTTGTAAACGCACGTGGCCTTCAATTCTGGACAAATTTTCTCTCCAAAAGCCCAATGGTGCTCCTTCTCTTCTGAACATTGTAGTGCACCCACAGAACACTTTACATCCACATATGGCTATGTTCTTACTCAGAAGAAATGGGGTTATACATTTTGGGGGGCTTTTTCCTATCTTCCCTTGTGAAAATGAAAAATGTAGGATAACACCAGCATTTTAGTAAAATTATTTATTTTTTTCATTTTCCCATCCAACTTTAAAGAAAATTTGTTAAACACCTGTGGGGTGTTAAGGCTCACTATACCCCTTGTTACGTTCCGTGAGGGGTGTCACTTCCAAAATGGGGTCACACGTGGGTATTTTTTTGCGTTTATGTCAGAACCGCTGTAAAATCAGCCACCCCTGTGCAAATCACCAATTTATGCCTCAAATGTACATAGTGCGCTCTCACTCCTGAGCCTTGTTGTGCGTCCGCAGAGCATTTTACACCCACATATGGGGTACTTCCATACTACGTTACAAATTTTGTGGGTCTTTTTTTTTTCCTTTTACCTCTTGTGAAAATAAAAAGTATGGGGCAACACCAGCATGTTAGTGTAAAAATGTAAATTTTTTTACACTAACAGGCTGGTGTAGACCCCAACTTTTCCTTTTCATAAGGGGTAAAAGGAGAAAAAGCCCCCAAAATTTGTAGTGCAATTGCTCCAGAGTACGGAAATAACCATATTTGGCCCTAAACTGTTTCCTTGAAATACAACAGGGCTCTGAAGTGAGAGAGCTCTATGCGCATTTGAGGACTAAATTAGGGATTGCATAGGGGTGGACATAGGGGTATTCTACGGCAGTGATTCCCAAACAGGGTGCCTCCAGCTGTTGCTAAACTCCCAGCATGCCTGGACAGTCAGTGGCTGTCCGAAAATGCTGGGAGTTGTTTAGCTGGAGGCTCAGTTTTGGAAATGCTGCCGTAAGATACGTTTTCATTTTTATTGGGGGGGACAGTGTAAGGGGGTGTATATGTAGTGTTTTACCCTTTATTAGGTGGTAGTGTAGTGTAGTGTTTTTAGGGTACATTCGCACTGGCGGCCGTTTACGGTGAGCTTCTTGCTAGGACTTTGCGCTGTGGCGGAAAATATGCCGCAGCTCTAACTTGAAGCAGGATACTGACTGAAAACCCCCGCCCATGTGAATGTACCCTGTACATTCACATGCGGGGGGCAGGCACACCTCCAGCTGTTGCAAAACTACAACTCCCAGCATGCACTGACAGACCGTGCATGCTGGGAGTTGTACTTTTGCAACAGCTGGAGGCACACTGTTTGGAAAACCTTCAGTTAGGTTCTGTTGCCTAACTCCGTATTTTCCAACCTGTGTGCCTCCAGTTGTTGCAAAACTACAACTCCCAGCAAGGCATGTAGTTATGCAACAGCTGGAGGTACGCAACTATAACTCCCAGCATGCCGAGACAGCTGTTTGTTGTTTGGGCATGCTGGGAGTTTTAGTTTTGCAAGATCTGAAGGCCCACAGTTTAGAGACCACTGCACAGTGATCTCCAAACTGTAGCCCTCCAGCTGTTGCAAAACTGCAAATCCCAGCATGCCCAAACAGCTGTCTTGGCATGCTGGGAGTTTTAGTTTTGCTACATCTGGAGGGCTACAGTTTGGAGACCACTGTATAGTGGTCTCAAAACTGTAGCCCTCCAGATGTTGCTAGGCAACTACTCACCGGCTTCCGTAGGATCGCCGTACCAGTGAGCCGCATCACCGTCCTCTGCCGCTCACCGATGGTAGGTGACCTCCAGCGCCTGTCACCTTCGGTTCCCCCCGTTCTGCCCGGACTACTGTGGGTGGGCAGAACGGGGGAGCCGAACTTTAAACCCCCCTCCCCCGATCTGCTATTGGTCGTTCACTTCACGACCAATAGGAGGGGTGGCACCCCTGCCACCTCACTCCTATCCCTTCAGGGGGATCGTGGGTGCCTTGGACAACCCCGATCCCCCTTATTTTTCGGGTCACCGAAGACCCGTATGACCCGGAATCGTCGCAAATCGCCTATCAATTCACTGGCGATTTTCAGCGATCTCAGGACCCTCTGGGCATTGGCATGGGATGCCTGCTGATATCGCCGGGTGGGGACCGAAATTCCCACGGGTGTACAGGTATACCCTTGGTCCTTAAGTACCAGGGTGTCAGGGTGTACCTTTACGCACGTGGACCCTAAGGGGTTAAAGGGTTACTCCGCTGGAAAACGTTTTTTTTAACCCCTTAAGGACCGACCCATTTTTTACCTCTATGACCTCTTTTGACATGTATCTCTTTAAAGGGGTACTCTGGTGAAAAACTTTTTTTTCTTTCTTTTTTTTTAAATCAACTGGTGTCAGAAAGTTAACAGATTCGTAAATTACTTCTATTAAAAAATCTTAATTCTTCCTGTACTTATTAGCTGCTGAATACTACAGTGGAAATTATTTTCCGTTTGAAACACAGAGCTGTCTGCTGACATCATGAGCACAGTGCTCTCTGCTGACATCTCTGTCCATTTTAGGAACTGCCCAGGGTAAAAGGAAATCCCCATAGCAAACATATGCTGTACTGGGCAGTTCATAAAATGGACAGAGATGTCAGCAGAGAGCACTGTGCTCGTGATGTCAGCAGACAGTTCTGTGTTTCAAAAAGAAAAGCATTTCCGCTGTAGTATTCAGCAGCTAATAAGTACAGGAAGGATTAAGATTTTTTAATAGAAGTCATTTACAAATCTGTTTAACTTTCTGGCACCAGTTGATTTAAAAAAAATAAAAATAAAAAAGTTTTTCACCGGAGTACTCCTTTAACCCCTTAAGGACTCAGCCCATTTTGGCCTTAAGGACTCAGACAATTTAATTTTAACGTTTTCATTTTTTCCTCCTCGCCTTCTAAAAAACATAACTCTTTTATATTTTCATCCACAGACTAGTATGAGGGCTTGTTTTTTGCGCGACCAGTTGTCCTTTGTAATGACATCACTCATTATATCATAAAATGTATAGCGCAACCAAAAAACACTATTTTTGTGGGGAAATTAAAACGAAAAACGCAATTTTGCTAATTTTGGAAGGTTTCGTTTTCACGCCGTACAATTTATGGTAAAATTGACATGTGTTCTTTATTCTGAGGGTCAAATTAAAATGATACCCATTATTATATACTTTTATATTATTGTTGCGCTTAAAAAAAAATCACAAACTTTTTAACCAAATTAGTACGTTTATAATCCCTTTATTTTGATGACCTCTAACTTTTTTATTTTTCCGTATAAGCGGCGGTATGGGGGCTCATTTTTTGTGCCATGATCTGTACTTTTTTTTTATACCACATTTGCATATAAAAAACTTTTAATACATTTTTTATAATTTTTTTTTATAAAATGTATTAAAAAAGTAGGAATTTTGGACTTTTTTTTTTTTCTTTTCGTTCACGCCGTTCACCGTTTGGGATCATTAACATTTTATTTTAATAGTTCGGACATTTACGCACGTGGCGATACCAAATATGTCTATAAAAAAATGTTTTTTACGCTTTTTGGGGGTAAAATAGGAAAAAACGGACGTTTTACTTTTTTATTGGGGGAGGGGATTTTTCACATTTTTTTTACTTTTACATTTTTTTACATTTTTTTTTTTTTTTACACTTGAATAGTCCCCATAGGGGACTATTCATAGCAATACCATGATTGCTAATACTGATCTGTTCTATGTATAGGACATAGAACAGATCAGTGTTTTCGGTCATCTTCTGCTCTGGTCTGCTCGATCACAGACCAGAGCAGGAGACGCCGGGAGCCGCACGGAGGAAGGAGAGGGGACCTCCGTGCGGCGTTATGAATGATCGGATCCCTGCAGCAGCGCTGCGGGCGATCCGATCGTTCATTTAAATCACGCACTGCCGCAGATGCCGGGATCTGTATTGATCCAGGCACCTGAGGGGTTAATGGCGGACGCCCGCGAGATCGCGGGCGTCGGCCATTGCCGGCGGGTCCCTGGCTGCGATCAGCAGCCGGGATCAGCCGCGCATGACACGGGCATTGCTCCGATGCCCGCGGTTATGCACAGGACGTAAATGTACGTCCTGGTGCGTTAAGTACCACCTCACCAGGACGTACATTTACGTCCTGCGTCCTTAAGGGGTTAAATGGTAATAACTTTACAACACTTTTTCTGAGCAGAGTTATTCTGAGATTGTTTTTTCGTGACATATTGTACTTTATATAAGTGGTGCATTTTTGTTGACACATGAAGCATTTTTTGAGAAAAACTTCAAAATATTAAAAATATTGTGAAAAACTGGAAAATGTCTTGTTTTTTTTTTATGGTGTACACTGTGCGGTAAAAGTGATGTTATATTTATTCTGTGGGTCAGTACGATTATGGCGATACCCATTTTATATAGCTTTCTATGTTTTTTTTTCCTTTTCTGAGCAAAATTATTTTTCTGCCTTTCATTTTCCAACAGCCGCAACTTTTTTATTTTTCGTCCGATGCCTTTGAGTAAGGGCTTATTTTTTGTGGGATGAGCTGTACTTTTTATTGGTATCATTTTTGTGCTACGTGCTACCTTTTGATCTTTTTTTATTCCGCTATTTGTACCAAAATTGGCGAATTTTGGGCTTTTTTGATGTTTTTTTTTACAGTGTTCACGGTGCGGGATAATTTACATTATAGTTTTATAGTACACGTAATTACGGACGTGGCAATACCTATTATGTATATGATTTGAGTTTTTTGATCTTTTTTGGTGATTATACAGGGCTTTTATTGGGAAATGGCCTTTTTTCTTATTTATTTTATTACACTTCTTCATACTTTTATTGAAGAACTTTTTATTTATTTTTTTACACTTTTTACAGGTTATACTATGCTGCAATACAGTTGTACTGCAGAACAGTATAACCTGATGAGCTGCAGACACTACAGCCTGTGCGATCCAGCCTCTGGCTGGATCTCACAGGCTTCCGTAGCAGGCATACAGGAGCTCATGATCTGACCTCCTGCTGCCATAGCAACCAACAGCGACCCGCGATTGTATCGCGGCCCCGCCGTTGGAGAACACCATAGATGTCGTGATCAGGATTGATCACGGCATCTATGGGGTTAATGCTGCCGAGACCAGCGCGATCGTGGCTGTGGCAGTGCCGGAGATCGCTATGACGTATGCATACGTCCAATTGTGCGAACGTGTCGGATGATTGGACGTATGCATACGTCTTATAGCGGGGAGGGGTTAAATCAATTGGTGCCAGAAAGTTAAACAGATTTGTAAATTACTTCTATTTAAAAATCTTAATCCTTCCAGTCCTTGTCAGCTGCTATATGGTCCACAGGAAGTTCTTTTCTCTTTGAATTTGTCTGACCACAGTGCTCTCTCCTGACATCTCTGTCCATTTTAGGAACTGTTCAGAGTAGGAGCAAACCCCATAGCAAACCTCTCCTCCTCTAGACAGTTCCTAAAATGGACAGAGGTGTCAGCAGAGAGCACTGTAGTCAAAGAAAAAAACTTCCTGTGGACCAAATAGCAGCTGATAAGTAGTGGAAAGATTAAGATTTTTTAATAGAAGTAATTTACAAATCTGTTTAACTTTCTAACACCAGTTGATTTAAAATAAGAAGTTTTCCAGTGGAGTACCCCTTTAATTAGCCAAAAACAAAGTATTTGACCCAAATATACATATGATACATAGACAAAATATTTATCTATAATTAATATTAATTGGGGTGTCCAGTGATATTGTTATCAATTTTATCTATATGCACAACTGTAGGGCCATGCGGTTTGTGCTTATGGTCAACTAAGCTTTTTATTACCGTATTTATCGGCGTATAACACGCACTTTTTAGGCTAAAATTTTTAGCCTAAAGTCTGTGTGCGTGTTATACGCCGATACACCCCCAGGAAAGGCAGGGGGAGAGAGGCCGTCGCTGCCCGCTTCTCTCCCCCTGCTTTTCCTGGGGTCTAGAGCGCTGCTGTCGGCCCTTTTCACCCCCTGGTTATCGGCGCCGCTGCCCGTTCTGTCCCCCTGACTATCGGTGCCGGCGCCGATAGCCAGGGAGAGAGAAGCGGCGCCGACAGCCAGGGGGAGGGAAGGAGCAGCGGCACCCATTGCCGGCGCCGCTGCCCCGTTGCCTCCCCCCATCCCCGGTGGCATAATTACCTGAGTCCGGTCCGCGCTGCTCCAGGCCTCCGTCGTGCGTCCCCGGCGTCATTGCTATGCGCTGAACGGCGCGGCGCATGACGTCAGAGCGCCGCGCCGTGCATAGCAACGACGCTGGGGACGCACGACGGAGGCCTGGAGCAGCGCGGACCGGACTCAGGTAATTATGCCACCGGGGATGGGGGGAGGCAACGGGGCAGCGGCGCCGGCAATGGGTGCCGCTGCCCCTTCTCTCCCCCTGGCTGTCGGCGCCGCTTCTCTCCCCCTGGCTATCGGCGCCGGCACCGATAGTCAGGGGGACAGAACGGGCAGTGGCGCCGATAACCAGGGGGTGAGAAGGGCCGACAGCAGCGCTCTAGACCCCAGGAAAGGCAGGGGGAGAGAAGCGGGCAGCGACGGCCTCTCTCCCCCTGCCTTTCCTGGGGGTATATCGGGGTATACACGCACACACACGCACCCTCATTTTTTCATGGATATTTGGGTAAAAAACTTTTTTTACCCAAATATCCGTGGTAAAATGAGGGTGCGTGTTATAGGCCGGTGCGTGGTATACCCCGATAAATACGGTATATGTTGTATATTCTAAATATATTAAATTTATTCTGGTCTAGAGGATCTCACATTTTTTCTGGAGTGAACAGACAATCCATCATATATCTATTTTGAGTTTGTATGCGGAGGACTGAGAATCGTCTTTCTTATTCTATTTAATATATTTCTCTCTGGTTGTGAGAGCATCTCAGTTAACCTTGCATATTTATACTGTGAGCTGCACAATCAGTTCTGCTTTTTGCTGCTTTACTTGTATTTGTCCAGTCGTGCTTGGAGCAGATCTATGTTGGTTAAAGGGGTATTCCAAGCCAAAACGTTTTTTATATATATATATATATATATCAACTGGCTCCGGAAAGTTAAACAGATTTGTAAATTACTTCTATAAAAAAAAATCTTAATCCTTCCAATAGTTATTAGCTTCTGAAGTTGAGTTGTTGTTTTCGGTCTAACTGCTCTCTGATGACTCACGTCCCGGGAGCTGTGCAGTTCCTATTCTCCCATCATGCACAGCTCCCGGGACGTGACATCATCATTGAGCAGTTAGACAGAAAACTTCAGAAGCTAATAACTATTGAAAGGATTAAGATTTTTTAATAGAAGTAATTTACAAATCTGTTTAAAGGGTACCTCTCATCAAATAAACTTTTGATATATTTTAGATTAATGAATGTTGAATAACTTTCCAATAGCATGTTAATGAAAAATATGCTTCTTTCTATTGTATTTTTCCCGATCAGTCTTGTCAGCAAGCATTTCTGACTCATGCTGGAGTCCTAAACACTCAGAGCTGCCAGCCTGCTTTGTTCACAGCCAAACAGGCTGTGAACAAAGCAGGCTGACAGCTCTGAGTGTTCTCCTTTGTGAACATAGCAGACTGGCAGCTCGTAGTGTTTAGGATTCCAGCATGAGTCTGATATGCTTGCTGCCAGGACTGGTAGGGAGACCCCTAGTGGTCATTTCTTCAAAGTGGAAAATTAAATAGAAAGAAGCATATTTTTTGATAATATGCAATTGTGAAGTTATTCTGCATACATTAATCTATAATATATCAAAAGTTTTTTTGATGAGAGGTACCCTTTAACTTTCCGGAGCCAGTTGATATATATAAAAAAAAAAAAGGTTTTGCCTGGAATACCCATTTAAGCTGTATTCTCTATAGTCCTAGCTTCTGTCCATCCACACTTAATTTTCTTATCAGGTTTTTGTAGATAGTTTGTGCATTTGATGTTCTCATTCACTGTGCTTTAATTTTTAGGAGGGTGGTTGCAGTGTGCCAGTAGCAGTATCCACAGTAATCAAGGATTCTCAGGTATTAATCTCAGTATTTCTAACTTATAATGCCTTGCGAAAGTATTTGCCCTCTTTGTGTTTTTCCTGTTTTGTGGCATGACATTCTTGAATTAACATTTGTACATTGTATTAGCATTTGTACCATTTGGTTTGCCTTTTACAGTAAGCTACAGCCAGACTCCTCTGGGACTGGCTTATATCTCCCTTAACAATAAGCCAAAATACAAAATGCCTGATGCTTCACTCCATCAACATCATCTGTTGGTGGAGACTTAAGTGGTCGCCATATGCCTTTAGACAACCTGCTGATGGCGCCAGGCTTGAGTGACACTTTAACAGAAAAAACACAGGACGTTAATGTGGAGCCACTTTTTGCTGCAATTATAGATAAAAGTCTCTTGAGGTATGTCTCTTTTGCTAAGCACATCTATACACTGGTATTTCTCACTCTTGTTATTAGAGGACACAGAAGACTATGGGTATAGACTGGCGCCACGAAGTGGCACGAAACAGCAAATGTTAGCTTTTTCTGTACAGGCTATATCCCTCCTGCAGACTGAGCCAATCAGTTTTAGCTTAATGTCTATAGGAGGCAGACCTCTCTTGCTCTGCAGCTCTGCTACATTATTTATTTTTTCATGTGGTTACTGAGGTTTATCCTCTCACTTTATTCATGGGGACATGAACGTGGGCTGCTACACTAGACATAAACCCCCTTGAGGATGTCAGGAGCAGAAGACAAGGCAGCACGCTGCTGTGTTCTTTTCTCTGCTGCTGGTCACCCATCTCATATGTTACCAACGCAGATCAGAGTGTCTGTACCCCAACTTCAATGCATGTTCACCGAAGTGTGACCCTGTGCACACTTAAAAGACACCAGACAGGAGTATTCCTCCAGCCTGATGTCTACAGAGTTACATAATTTGTAAGGCTGAAAAAGACATACGTCCATCCAGTTCCGCCTATTACCCTGTAGTGTTGATCCAGAGGAAGACAAAAAAAAACATGAGGTAGAAGCCAGTTTTCCTCATTTTTAGGGAGCAAAATTAATTCCTGACTCAGTCTGGCAATTAGAATGGATCAACCACCTTTGTCAAGAATCTAGTCACTAACCTGTAATATTTTTACTCTCCAGAAATGTAATTAATCTGGCAGGGAGCTCCATAGACTCACTGATCTTACAGTAAAGAATCTCCTTCTGTGCTGGTGTAGAAACTTTTTGAACTTTAGGCATAGAGAATGCCCCCTTGTTATAGATACAGTCCTGGGTATAACCAGATTATGGGAGATGTCTTTGTTTTGCTCCCTGATATATTTATTTGGGCCACCCCTAAGCAATTTTTTTCTGAACTAAATACCTAAAAATGTTGCTAATCTTTTTGATTACTGTAGTCCACCCATTTAAATTATTACTCTTGTTGCCAGTCTTTCAACCCTTTCCAGCTTCACTGTCTTTCTTGTTCACTGTATTCAATGTGTGGTCTGACTAGTGATTTGTACAGTGGTAGAATTATTTTCTTGTTGTGTGCATCTATGCCCCTTTTGAGGCCCCCCATGATTTTATTTGACTTAAGTCCTTTTCCATATTGTACCCAGTGTTTTCCAATTAAGTACCCAATCCCAGCCTGGATTTTTCCTCCCCATAACCTTACATTTATCAGTGTGTTGAACTTCATCTGCCACTTTTCAGCCAAAGCCTTAAACCTTTTGCAGATCCATTTGTAACAGTGCACTGTCCTCCATTGTGTTTACAACTTTTCAGAGTTTTTTCTTTTTTTATCATTTGGAAACATTGATACTGTAATGTGCAATCCCGTTACAAGGTAATTAGAAAAATTTTCCACTAGAAACACTTACCCAAACAGAATATGTACCTTTAATAGCTAACCCTCTGTTTCCTATCACTGAGCCAATTACCTAGCTTTTTATGCACCAACCTTTTATATGTCACAGTATCAAGTGCTTTGGAAAAATCAAGATTGGATCCAGTCTTGAGCTCAGCCCCTCACATATAAGCTGATCAGGTTAGTTTGACAGTGACCAATCACCTATAAACCCATGTAGATATAGACTTATATGTAAAGGTTAACCTGATTCGTGGGAGGAGTCTGGTCTAGGTGCGGTCGGCAGCGTACAAGACATCCCCACCCTCCCTTCCCCTTTTTTCTACAGTCACTCTCAGGGTATCCTTCTTCTTTAGGATACCCTTCACGGCGGGCCAGGCACACCCCAGGCCTAATTATTCACCCAAATGGTACACTCCACTCATGGTACATGTAATTTGACCACAAATATATTTTCATTAGGATACTCTAATGTAGCATCGGTTTACTTATAAGGGAGGCTAAGCTAATAGGCTTATCACATTTTGACCCGTTTTTGAATATTGACCCCGCATTTTCTTTGCACCAGTTTTGGTGGGGAACATACCCTATCACTATAGAGTCCTTATCCCCTTAACTCATTCAGCCCGTAAATGTACTTCCTTGTTCTTAATGCACCAGGGCATACATTTAAGTCCTATACATAAAACAAGCACAGGAGGTGCACTCTCTTCATGCACAGCAGGTCCCAGATGCTATTAGCAGCCAGGGACCCACCGCTACTGACTGACTTCAGTGACCACGCTGATGTCCACCATTAACCAATCAGATGCCGTGATCAATACTAATCACGGCATCTGCAGCCGGGCCGGTGTTCTAACAGCTGATTGGATCACCCACGGCACAACTGCGGGGATCCGATCAGCCAAGAATGTGGACGGAGGTCCCCTCACCTGCCTCTGCCATTCTCCCGGTCTTCTTTTATGGTCTGCCTTCATATGCTTAGCACTGAACAGTATTCGTAGTCTAAGGATTACTATAAAAAAAGAAAATAATAATAATGTGAAATAACTTCTCCCAATAAAAATTTTAAATAACCTCTTTTTCCCATTTTACCACAAAAAAAATGTTTTTGATAATAGTCCCATAAGATGAACGGCATAAACATAACATTTATTTTTTTTTTACATTTCTGCTTTTTTGTCACATCACAGTTCAATTTTTTTTTAAATAAAAAGTCAGATATATATGTAAAAGTGGTACTAATAAAAACTATAGATCATGGCCCAAAAATTTAGCCTTCGTATAACCCCGTATACAGAAAAATTAGGAAGTTAGGGTGGGTTTACACTACGATTCCACTCTATGGTAACTGGATCCAGCTGGGGGAAGTGAAAACCATGCCCGTATCTCATTCATCTCATGAGTCGAACAGTGAATCCGGTCGGCTCATTTTTGCCCCGTATCCGGTTTCTGTGACCAGACCTGAAACCGCGGCATACCACGGTTTTATGTCTAATCAGAAAACCGGATACGGGGCAAAAATGAGCCGAAAGGAGTCACTGTTTGATTCCGGTCGGCTCATTGAAATGAATGAGATACGGGCCCGGTTTTCACTCCACCCAGCCGGATCGGGTGACCGTAGTGTAAAATTGTTGTGTGAACCCACTCTTATAGGTGGTCAAAATAGGGAAATTGTAAACATACCTATTTTGTAAAAAAAAAAAAATATATATATATATATATGTGTATAATATATATAGAATTATTTTTTTAAAAATTTTTTTTTAACAACAATACAATAATAGAAAAGTATCTAACATGGGTATCATTTTAATCGTATTGACCCACAGAATAAAGAAAACATGTAATTTTAACCATAAAGTAACCCTCCCAAGATTTGAAACATTGTGGTTTACTTTTCAATTTCCCCACACAAATAATATATATTTTTTGTTTTGTTATACATTTTATGGTAAATTAGTTATCTATTACTAAGTACAATTTTTTGTGCAAAAAACAAGCCCTTTATATGGGTTTGTGGATGGAAATATAAGAGTTATGGTTTTTAGAACGCGAGGAGATAAAAATGAAAATGCTAAAATTGACTAGTCCTTCAGGCCATAATGCGCTGTATCCTTGAGGGGTTAAAGAAGCACTCCTGTTGTTTGTTTTGTTTTCTTTGCTCATATCATGCATACTTACTGTCATTAGTCCAATAAACACCAGTCTGACTTACCAAATCTCCCAATGCTTAACCCCTTAAAGGAGTACTCCAAAGGATAAGATGTCTCATCGCAGGGGTCCCACCGCTGGGGACCCCCGCAATCTCCCTGCTGCACTCTGCATTCGTTAAGAGCGTCAGGTGCAGTGCCGGAGGCGCGTGACGTCACGGCCACGCCCCCTCAATGCAAGTCTATGGCCTGTCATGCCCCCTCGCATAGACTTGCATTGAGGGAGCGTGGCCGTGACATCACGAGCAGGGCGTGGCCATGATGTCACGAGCCTCCGCATCGCCAGTCATCTGGCATGGAGCGTTGTTCGCTTCGTGCATTGGATGTCTGGGGTGCCGCAGAAGAGGTCGCGGGGCTCCCCAGTGGCGGGACCCCCATGATCAGACATCTTATCCCCTATCCTTTGGATAGGGGATAAGATGTCTAGGGGCGGAGTACCCCTTTAAGGATACATTCAATTTTGGCCTTGAGGACTCTGTTTGATTTCTGCGTTTTCATTTTTACCTCCTCTCTTTTTAAGAGGCATAACTCTTTTTTTTAATTTTTTCATCTACAGACCCATATTAGGGCTGTTTTTTTGCACGACCAATTGTGCTTTGTAATGGCATCTTTCGTTTTACCATAAATTGTATTGCGAAACCAAAAAATTATTACTTGTTGGGGACGGGGGTTTGGTTTTTACACAATGCACTTTATGGTAAAAATGAGATGTTGTCTTTTTTTCTGTAGGTCAATTAAAACGATACCCAATTTATATAATTTTTATATTATTGTACCATTTTTAAAAAAAAGCAATCTTCAACAAAATTGGAATGCATAAAATTATACTATTCTGACCCCTATAACTTTATTTTATTGTATACGGGGATGTATGAGAGTTTGTTTTGTGCTGGTTTTTTTCTTTCTTTTTTTTTAACCTCTTAAGGACGCAGGGTGTACCTGTACGCCTCAAGTCCGCTCTCTTTTTATAATGTGGGGCTATTAACCCTTTAGACTTGGCGTTCAAAGTTGATAGCCACGTCTAAAGTGAAAGTAAACTACTTCCGGCTAGCTCAGTGGGCTGTTTGGGACCGCCGCGGTGTCCCAAACAGCTGGAAGACACAAGGAGGGTTCCTACCTTACTCCTGCATCACCAAATGACTGCTCCGTGCCTGAGATCCAGGCATGAGCAGTCAAGTGGCAGAATCATTGATCAATGTTATCTTATGGGATAACAATGATCAATGTAAAAGATTGCAAAAAAAAAAATGGGGAAAAAAGTTAATAAAGATAACCCCTTCCCTAAAAAAAAGTTTGAATCACCCCCCTTTTCCCATAGAAAAAAAGAGTATATAAAAATAAACATGTCTTATCGCCGCATGCGGAAATGTCCGAATTATAAAAATGTATCGTTAATTAAACCACACAGTTAATGGCGTACATGCAAAATGGCGTACATGTGTACTACACGATGACATAATCGCCTACCAGATCCCCTCATACTATCTTTCAGATCCCTCCACCCCTCCTAAATACATCTGCTTTCTCTATAAGATCATTATATACAGTAGTTATACACCTTTACACCTCCGTGCTCACATTGCATTTTTGCTGTGGGTTTTCCTGTTTTTGCCATGATGTTGGTGCAGTTGTGCAGATCATGGTAAAAACTGGTAATTTTTACTGTGATTTTGAAAAATGACAGTAGAAACAGTCCAGTTTGTGTGAGCAAAGCCTAAAGACCTTCACCTTCATAAAACTTGTTAATTGTAATTATAGGTCAATGGTAAAATTTTTGTAAAAAACACACTTTTAATAAGAAATCAAAAACAAAACTGCATGTGGTGAGAATTGACACCTACCCGCTTATGAGTCTAAGTTCACGTGGGTGACCTCCAGCACTAGAAGTCGGATTAGATGAACAGGTGCAAGTGTCAAACGCCCCAGCAATTTCCCTACTCAGAGGATTCATGTGAAATGCTTCATTATCAAGTCATTTCAGTAATAGATTTGCATTTAGAAAGGGCTGACAACCCATGCATGCTACATTAGCTAATATAGGTAAGCAGAGGGCATATACCATAACTTCTAAATAAGCAAAAAAAAAAAATATTATATATTCACTTTCCTCATTGCCCTCCTATAGCCTTTTTTTTTTTACTATTTATATAATTAAATAACATTTTGTGGTTAGTATTACTCTCTTTGGCAATGAGTCTCTCTGTCTCCAGTTTGCTTTTCTTTCTTTCTTTCTTTCTTTTTTTTTATTTATTTATCCTATAGCTTTTTAATGGGGTTTTCCTCACTTGTGTTTTAGTAGTGTAGTAGTGTTACCGCTCTGTTAATACTTAGGGTATGTTCACACTGAGGAATTGGAGAGGAATTTCCACGAGTAATCTGCTCGCTTTTTCCTCTCCAATTCATTCAGCAATGAAATCCCCATAGAGTTGTACAGAATTTGTGCCCCTCAGTTCACACTGAGGAATTTCCTCAAGCAGAATTCTGACGAGGAAGTCTGTTCCGCTAGAAGAAAGAACATGTTCTTTCTTTCAGGCGGAATCCGCGTCGTTCTCCCATAGAGATCAATTTTGTTTTTGTTTTTTTCAGTCAGGAGCATTTCCACGCGGAATTGGCGCATGAAAAAAAAAAATTATGAATAGAAATACTTGATACTCCTCCTCCGCATGAAACCTGCATTTCCGCACGGAATTCTTGTGGAAAAGTAACAATATTTTGAGGCTGAAAATTTCTGCTTGATTTCCGCCCCAATTCCTCAGTGTGAACATACCCTAAGGAAGCTTTAAACCCCTTGAGGATACAGGAATTTTCATTTTTGCACTTTCCTTTTTTCCTCCTCACCTTTTTGTTATGATTGTGATCACTTTTTGTTATGATTATTCTAATAAAGTCATATGTATGCAAACGTAGATCACAGATCACAGCACAAAAAATGAGTCCTCATTCAGCCCTCATTCCACGGAAAAATGTAATAAAAAAAGAAAGTGTAAAAACAACCCCCCCCCCCAAATTTGCTAAATTGCGGTTTTCTTTATTTTTCATGCGCACATTATATATTTTTGCTTGCGCCGTAGATTTTATGGTAAAATGAAAGGTGTCATTACAAAGTACAATTGGTCAAACAAAAAACGAGAAAATGGAAAAATAAGAGTTATTCCTCTTAGAAGGCGAGGAGGAAAAAAATGAAATGCAAAAATGAAATTGTGTCTTTAAGGGTCTATTCACACGTACAGCATTCTGCGCAGATTTGATGGGCAGGACTTCAAGCTGTGTTCAGTCATTCAATTTACCTTGAAATCTGCAGCAGAAAACCCTGTGCATCAAATCTGAGCATCAAATCGCAGATGCGCAGAATACTGTACGTGTGAATAGACCATAAAAGGTTAAAATGAGTATGCTTAAAATTGTCCTCTTCTGGACCCTGTAACTTTTTTCCTACCCGGGAGTGTAAACTGGTTTTCTTTTTTTACACCTTGATCTGTTGTTTTTATCGGTGCCATTTTTGGTTTTTATGGGACTTTTTATTAAATTTTTTTTATGGTGTATGAAGTGACCAAAAATACGCAAATTCAGGACTTTATTGGTCCTGATATTTTGATAATTAATGTTCTATTTTAATAGGTTGGACATTTATGCACACTGCGATACCACGTATGTTTGTTAATTTTTGTTTACATTGTTTTGTTTAACCCCTTAAGAACATGCACGGCTGTGACACTAGCGCTGGAGCTGCGCTCGCTTCATTCACGACGTTTCCCGGCGGCTGTCAGCAGCCGCGTACCCGCCGGTAATGGCGGACATCAACGATCACATTGAGGTCTGCCATTAACTCCTCAGATCCCGTGATCAAAACAGATCACGGCATCTGCGGCAGTGTGGCACTTAAAATGGCTTATCTGATCACCCACGGCACTGCCACAGGGATCAGATCAGCCAAGATGGCATAGCACTGATCAGTGTTATCGGCGATCTTCTTCTCTGGTCTGCTGGAAGGCAGATCAGTGCAGAAGACCCCGGGAGACGGAGGCAGGTGAGGGGACCTCCGTCTGTCTCCTGGGGTCTTCTGCACTGATCTGCCTTCCAGCAGACCAGAGCCGAAGATCACTGATGATACTGATCAGTTCTATGCCCTATGCATAGCACTGAACAGTATTAGCATTCTAATGATTGCTATAAATAGTCCCTTATGGGGACTAAAAAAGTTTAAAATAAATATTTTAAAAAAAGTTTTAAAAATGAAATATTTTTTTTGAAAAGGCCCCTCCCCCCAACAAAGTGTTAAATCACCCCTTTTCCCTATATTAATACAAAAAAAGCATTAAAAAAAAACATATTTGGTATCGTCGCGTGTGTAAATGTCCGACCTATATAAAAATATAATGTTAATGATCCCCTACGGTGAACGGCAAAAACGTAAAAAAAAAGTCAAAAATTTCAGCTTTTCTATCACATCAAACTGCAAAAAAAATGTATAAAAAGCGATCAAAAAGTCACATATACAAAAAAGTTGTACTAAAACAAACAACACATCATGGTGCAAAGAATGAGCCCTCACACAGGCCTGAATATGGCAAAATAAGTTAGAGGTGGTCAAAATAGATATAATAATATAATTTTTTACTTACTGATTTTGTATAAAAAAAAATAAAATAAAAAGTGAGATTTTTTTTTAAAAGCAGTACAATAGAAATGTATGTAACCATGGGTATCGTTTTAATCCTATTGACCCAGAGAATAAAGAAAACATGTAATTTTTATGGCAAAGTGTACAGTGTGAAAACGAACCCCCCCCCCCAAATTTGCCAAATTATGATTTTCGTTTACGTTTCCTTACATACAGTGGGGATCAAAAGTTTGGGCACCCCAGGTATTAATATGCATAAAAAAAAGCTAAGGAAAGATCTCCAAAAGGTATCAAATTACAGATTAGACATTCTTGTAATATGTCAACAAAAGTTAGATTTTATTTCCATCATTTACACTTTCAAAATAACAGAAAACAAAAAATACCATCTGCAAAAGTTTGGGCACCCTGCTGAATTTATAGCATGCACTGCCCCCTTTGCAAAGCTGAGACCTGCCAGTGTCATGGATTGTTCTCAATCATCATCTGGGAAGACCAGGTGATGTCAATCTTAAAGGTTTTAAATGCCCAGACTCATCTGACCTAGCCCCAACAATCAGCACCATGGGTTCTTCTAAGCAGTTGTCTAGAAATCTGAAACTGAAAATAGTTGACGCTCACAAAGCTGGAGAAGGCTATAAGAAGATAGCAAAACGTTTTCAGATGTCAATATCCTCTGTTCGAAATGTTAAGCATGGGGGTGGATCAAGCATGCTTTGGGATTGTATTGCAGCCAGTGGCACAGGGAACATCTCACGAGTAGAAAGAAAAATGGATTCAATAAAACTTCAGCTTTTTCACAGATGGCATCAAGTTAGCATCCAAAATTTGCTGAAGTTAAAGAGAGGATGGCTTCTACAAATGGATAATGATGCTAAACACACCTCAAAATCCACAGGGGATTACATCAAGAGGCGTAAACTGAAGGTTTTGCCATGGCCTTCACAATTTCCTGACCTCAACATAATTGAAAATCTATGGATAGACCTTAAAAGAGCAGTGCTTGACAGACAGCCCAGAAATCCCTAAAAACTGGAAGACGTTACCTCAAACAAGAATTGAAAGACTCTTGGCTGGCTACAAAAAGCATTTACAAGCTGTGATTCTTGCCAAAGGGGGCAGTACAAGATATTAACTCTGCAGGGTGCCCAAACTTTTGCAGACGCCATTTTTTTGTTTTCTGTTATTTTGAAAGTGTAAATGATGGAAAAAAATCTGACTTGTTGACATATTATAAGAATGTCTAATCTGTAATTTGATGCTTTTTGGAGATTTTTCCATCTTTCCTTGGCTTCT
Organism: Hyla sarda; assembly: GCF_029499605.1. Lineage (NCBI taxonomy): Eukaryota > Metazoa > Chordata > Amphibia > Anura > Hylidae > Hyla > Hyla sarda. The sequence goes on from NC_079198.1 coordinate 42,433,289, forward strand.
TTATACACATTAATACAAATTTTTACTTGGGGTGCCCAAACTTTTGATCCCCACTGTAAAAGAGAATTTTTTTGGGGTTTACCATACATTTTAGGGTAAAATGAGTGATGTCATTACAAAGTACAACTGGTCGCACAAACAACAAGCCCTCTTTTGGGCCTGGGAATGGAAATATGAAAGAGTTATGGATTTTAGAATGCGAGGAGGAAAAACGAAAACGCAAAAATAAAATGGGTTGTGTCCTTAAGGGGTTAAAATGTTTTTTCGTTTTATTGATGCATCATAAGTGCAACCTGCCCTGACCTTTTGCATTAAAGGAGTGCTGATTAAACAGCATGGAGGCAGGTAAGGGACCTCCCACCATCCTTTCAGGTGATCAGGACCCCTGCAATTTTGTCATAGTGGTCCTGATCAGTCCACTGAGCTAGCAGGCAAGCTTATTTTCAGCATTTAAATGCTGCAATCAACTTTGATTGCGTTGTCTAAAGGGTTTATGCCAGACATCAGCTCGATCAGCGATGTCAGGCATTAGCTATGGCAGCCAAGGATGGATATCAAGCGCACTTAAACTGCAGATGCAGGGCATCCTTAACACCTTTAAGGACGCAGCTCATTTTCAACTTAAGGACGCAACCCTTTTTTGCAAATCTGACTACTTTCACTTTAAGCATTAATAACTCTGGGATGCTTTTACTTTACATTCTGATTCCGAGATTGTTTTTTCGTGACATATTCTACTTTGTTTGTGGTAAAATTTATCGATACTTGCATCATTTCTTGGTGAAAAATTCCAAAATTTGATGAAAAATTTGAAAATTTTGCATTTTATTTTACTTTGAAACCCTCTGCTTATAAGGAAAATGTATATTCCAAATAAATTATATATTGATTCACATATACAATATGTCTACTTTTATATTTGCATCATAAAGTTGACATGCTTTTGGAAGACGTCATTGGGCTTCAAAGTTCAGCAGCAATTTTTCACAAAATTTTCAAAATCAACATTTTTCAGGGACCAGTTCAGTTTTGAAGTGGATTTGAGGGCCTTCATATTAGAAATACGCCACAAATGACTCCATTATAAAAACTGCACCCCTCAAAGTATTCAAAATGACATTCAGTAAGTGTGTTAACCCTTTAGGTGTTTAACAGGAATAGCAGCAAAGTGAAGGAGAAAATTCAAAATCTTAATTTTTTACACTCGCATGTACTTGTAGACCCAGTTTTTGAATTTTTGCAAGGGGTAAAAGGAGAAAAATCTTCCTAAAATTTGTAACCCAATTTCTCTTGAGTAAGTAAATATCTCATATGTGAAGTGTTCTGTGGGTGCACTAGAGGGCTCAAAAGGGAAGGAGCGACAATGGGATTTTGGAGAGTGAGTTTTTCTGAAAAGTTTTTTGGGGGGCATGTCACATTTAGGAAGCCCCTATGGTGCCAGAACAGCAAGAAAAACCCCATATGGCATACTATTTTGGAAACTACACCCCTCAGGGAACGTAACAAGGGGTACAGTGAGCCTTAAAGGGGTACTCCGGTTAAAACTTTTTTTCTTTTAAATCAACTGGAGGCAGAAAGTTAAACATATTTGTAAATTACTTCTATTAACCCCTTAAGGACACAGCCCATTTTCACCTCTAGGACGCAGCCCTTTTTTGCACATCTGACCACTGTCACTTTAAACATTAATAACTCTGGAATGCTTTTACTTATCAATCTGATTCCGAGATTGTTTTTTCGTGACATATTCTACTTTAACATAGTGGTAAATTTTTGTGGTAACTTGCATCCTTTCTTGGTGAAAAATCCCAAAATTTGATGAAAAATTTTGCATTTTTCTAACTTTGAAGCTCTCTGTAAGGAAAATGGATATTCCAAATATTATTTTTTTGGGATTCACATATACAATATGTCTACTTTATATTTTCATCATAAAATTGACAAGTGTTTACTTTTGGAAGACACCAGAGGGCTTCAAAGTTCAGCAGCAATTTTAAAATTTTTCACAAAATTTTCAAACTCGCTATTTTTCATGGACCAGTTCAGGTTTGAAGTGGATTTCAAGGGTCTTCATATTAGAAATACCCCATAAATGACCCCATTACAAAAACTGCACCCCCCAAAGTATTCAAAATGACATTCAGTAAGTGTTTTAACCCTTTAGGTGTTTCACAGGAAAAGCAGCAAAGTGAAGGAGAAAATTCAAAATCTTCATTTCTTACACTTGCATGTTCTTGTAGACCCAATTTTTGAATTTTTACAAGGGGTAAAAGGATAAAATTTATACTTGAATTTGTAGCCCAATTTCTCTCGAGTAAGCACATACCTCATATGTCTATGTAAATTGTTCGGCGGGCGCAGTAGAGGGCTCAGAAGCGAAGGAGCGACAAGGGGATTTTGGAGAGTACGTTTTTCTGAAATGTTTTTTTGGGGGCATGTTGCATTTAGGAAGCCCCTATGGTGCCAAAACAGCAAATAAAAAAAACATGGCATACCATTTTGGAAACTAGACCCCTTGAGGAACGTAAAAAGGAATTAAGTGAGCCTTAATACCCCACAGGTGTTTCATGACTTTTGCATATGTAAAAAAAAAAAAAAAAAAAAAAAAATTTCACTAAAATGTGTGTTTCCCCCCAATTTTTGCAAGGGTTAATAGCAGAAAATACCCCCCAAAATTTGTAACCCCATCTCTTCTGAGTATGGAGGTACCCCATAAGGTGACCTGAAGTGCATTACGGGCGAACTACAATGCTCAGAAGAGAAGGAGTCATATTTGGCTTTTTGAGAGCAAATTTTGCTCGGGGGGCATGTCGCATTTAGGAAGCCCCTATGGTGCCAGGACAGCAAAAAAAAATGACATGGCATACCATTTTGGAAACTAGACTCCTTGAGGAACGTAACAAGGGATAAAGTGAACCTTAATACCCCACAGGTGTTTCACGACTTTTGCATATGTAAAAAAAAATAATTTTTTGGACACCCCCCGATCCCCCTTATTTTATCGCGGCGCCGCCGTTGATGGGCAGGGGGAGAGCGTTCCCCCTGCAAACACCTTAGATGCCGTGATCAAACTGATCACGGCATCTATGGGGTTAATGCTGCCGGGACCGGCGCGATCGCGGCCCCGGCAGCTGCGGTGGGACTCCGGCTGTGATTGACAGCTGAGTCCCACCCGCGATCTCCTGCGCTGCCCGCGGCAGAGCAGGAGATCGCTTGGACGTATGCATACGTCCATTTGCGCGAACGTGTAATTCGCCTGGACGTATGCATACGTCCAAAAGCGGGAAGGGGTTAAAAAAATCTTAATCCTTCCTGTACTTATTAGCTGCTGAATACTACAGAGGAAATTATTTTCTTTTTGGAATGCTCTCTGATGACATCATGACCACAGTTCTCTCTGCTGACATTATTATAATAATAACGCTTTATTTATTGTTGTCCTTAGTGGGATTTGAACCCAAGTCCCCAGCACTGCAAGGCAGCAGTGCTAACCACTGAGCCACCATGCTGCCCTTAGCATACATCTGCTATACATGGTTGCTAAAATGGGCAGAGATGTCAGCAGAGAGCACTGTGTTTGTGGTGTCATCAGTGTTCCGAAAAGAAAGGAATTTCCTCTGTAGCATTCAGCAGCTAATAAGTACTGGAAGGATTAAGATTTTTTAATAGAAGTAATTTACAAATATGTTTAACTTTCTGCCACCAGTTGATTTAAAAGTAAAAAGGTTTTCACTGGAGTACCCCTTTAACACCCCACAGGTGTTTGACGACTTTTAGTTTTTCACTAAAATGCTGGGTTTTCCCCAAATTTTACATTTCTACATGGGGTAATAGGAGAAAATGCCCCCCAAAATTTGTAACCCCATTTCTTCTTAGTACGGAAATACCCCATGTGTGGACGTCAAGCTCTGCTGGTGCACTATGGAGCTTATGGAGAGAGAATTTGGTTGGAATAGAAGTCGGGGGGGCCTTGTGCATTTACAAAGCCCCCCGTGGTGCCAGAACAATGGACCCCCCCCCACATGTGACCCCATTTTGGAAACTACACCCCTCACAGAATGTAATAAGGGGTGCAGTGCGCATTTACACCCCACTGGCGTTTGACAGATCTTTGGAACAGTGGGCTGTGCAAATGAAAAATTTTATTTTTCATTTTCACGGACCACTGTTCCAAAAATCTGTCAGACACCTGTGGGGCATAAATGCTCACTGCACCCCTTATTACATTCGTTGAGTGGTGTAGTTTTCAAAATGGGGTCACATGTTGGAGGGGGTCCCATTGTTCTGGCACTATGGGGGCTTTGGAAACACACGTGGCCTTCAATTCCAGACAAATTTTCTCTTCAAAAGCCCAATGGCGCTCCTTCTCTTCTGAGAATTGTAGTTCGCCAGCAGAGCACTTTACATCCACATATGGGATATGTTACTCGGAAGAAACGGGGGTTACAAATTTTGGGGGGCTTTTTTTTTCCTATTTTTCCTTGTGAAAAGGAAAAATTTAGGGTAACGCCAGCATTTTAGTAAAAAAAAATTCATTTTCCCATCCAATGTTAACGAAAATTCGTCAAACACCTGTGGGGTGCTCAGGCTCACTATACCCCTTGTTGCGTTCCGTGAGGGGTGTAGTTTCCAAAATGGGGTCACATCCATTTGCCGCAGCTCAAACTTGAAGCAGGAAACTTACTGTAAACCTGACCATGTGAATGTACCCTGTACATTCACATGGGGGGGGGACGAACCTCCAGCTGTTGAAAAACTAGAACTCTCCCAGCATTTTCTGACAGACTGAGCATGCTGGGAGTTGTACTTCTGACTTCTACAACAGCTGGAGGCACACTGGTTGGAAAACCTTCAGTTAGGTTCTGTTACCTAACTCAGTATTTTCCAACCAGTGTGTCTCCAGCTGTTGCAAAACTACAACTCCCAGCATGTACTGATCGCCGAAGGGCACACTGAGAGCTGTAATTATGCAACAACTGGAGGCACGCAACTATAACTTCCAGCATGCCGACACAGCTGTTTGGGCATGCTCGGAGTTGTAGTTTTGCAAGATCTGGAGGGCCACAGTTTAGAGACCACTGCACAGTGATCTCCAAACTGTAGCCCTCTAGATCTTGCAAAACTACTAATTCCATCATGCCCAAATGGCTGTGTCAGCACGCTGGGAGTTGTAGTTTTGCAACATCTGGAGGGCTACAGTTTAGAGACCATTCTATAGTGGTCTCCAAACTTTAGCCCCCACCCCCCAGATGTTGCTAGGCAACTACTCACCAGCTTCCGTAGTCTTCACTAGGGAGCCGCACGTCATCGCTGCCTGCCGCCACCGATCAGGTAAGGGACCTCCACCGCCGCCGCTGACTGTCACACTACATTTCCCCCGTTTTGCCTGGATTACCTTCGGTGGGTAGAACGGGGGAACTGAACTTTAACCCCCCGCCCCCAATCTGCTATTGGTCGTCGCTTCTTGAAGACCAATAGCAGGGATAGGAGGGGTACCACCCCCGATCCCCTGATTTTCCGGGTCACCGGACACCGGTATGACCCAGATCCGCCGAAATTCGCTGGTCTGAATTGACCATCTATTTCCGGTGATCGCGACATGGGGGTCTCAGGACCCCCCTGGGTTTATGCACGGGATGCCTGCTGATAGATATCAGCAGTCGGTCCGGTACTCGACCGGCTAGCGGTGGGGACCGGAATTCTCACGGGCGTACCCATACGCCCTACGTCCTTAAGGACTGAGGATGTAGGGCGTATGCATACACCCTGCATCCTGAAGAGATTAAAGGGGTAATCCACCCCTAGACATCTTATCCCCTATCCAAAGGAACTCACTCTGTGCGTAATGATGGGCAACACAAGGGCCAGAGCATCGTGATGTCATGGCTCCGCCCCCTCGTGATGTCACGATCTGCCCCCTCGTGACGTCACGGTCCACCCCCTCAATACAAGTCTATGGGAGGGGGCGTGGTGGCAGTCACACCCCCTCTCATAGACTTTCATTAAGGGGGTGGGCCGTGACATCACAAGGGGCCGGAGCTGTGACGTCACAATGCTCCGGCCCCTGTATCGCCCGTTATTGTTAAGAGCGAGTTTGCTCCGAGCAGTGATGACAGCGAGAGGACTTAGAAGAGATCACAGGGGTCCCCAGCGGCGGGACCCCTGCGATCAGACATCTTATCACCTATCCTTTTGGATGGGAGATAAGATATCTAGGGCCTGAGTACCCCTTTAAGGGGTTAAAAATCTCCCACTTAGGTCCCATTCACACGGCGGAAGTTCTGAGCAGAATCTTGCAGAAAAATTCTGATTGGAAATTCTGTTGCAGAAGACTCCCATTGTTTTCAATTGGATTCTGCTCCAGCTTGCAAACGGCAGAATTTCTGATGCAGAAATGAAAACTCCAGTCTCTGCAGAAAGAATAAACCCGTTTATTCTTTCTGTGAAATAAGCTTGAAAAAGCATTGCCAACTTAGGCATTTCTGAGTGGTCTTAGTGCTTACTGATTTTTTTTTTTTTTTTTTCAGGTGGACATTCCGCTTTGTGAAAGAGCCCTTAGTGTATGTTCTGCTGTTTTTGAGAATGTTAAGGGATTCTCAAACTGCCTATCTGAAGTTGTGTTTATGTGGCTCCTTGAAAGAACACCCTATTGAAGAGCAAGATAAAATGTCACTATTACCTAGGTGCCCCCTACCTACATGTTCGTTACTCTGTCAAGTCTTATGCTTGCACAACTTCAGTAGGGAGCCTCCTCTAGTTGGGTTCCATACCATTTGGGAAAGATAATTATCTTGGCTAAAGACAAAAATCTGTTTCCCAGTTTACATAGGAATAGAGTCCCCCAAAATAATAACCTCACTGATTTGCCACCTTATCTATTTGTCTCAATAACCGATTCTTTGGTGCTTTTATTATACAGGACGGGCCATTTATATGGATACACCTTAATAAAATGGGAATGGTTGGTGATATTAATTTCCTGTTTGTGGCACATTAGTATATGTGAGGGGGGAAACTTTTCAAGATGGGTGGTGACCATAGCGGCCATTTTGAATCCAACTTTTGTTTTTTCAATAGGAAGAGGGTCATGTGACACTTCAAACTTATTGGGAATTTCACAAGAAAAACATATCCAGTGGCCTTGAGGTTTCCATTGATGAAGAATGGTCCCACTATCTTTGTACCCCATATACCACACCATACCATAATTTTTTGTGTTCTAACAGTCTCGGAGGGATCTATCCAATGTGGGTTAGTGTCAGACCAATAGCTTTAGTGGCCAAAAGTTGTTACTGCAGCCTTACTGTATTCCTATGGTTACCCCTATGTGTAGGGCAGTCTGTGGGAGTTTTTATTAGTAGAGTACTCTCCTAAGCTTGCTTCTCGGGCTTGTGTAGGATCAAGTGTAGTATCGGTTCTTCTCAGTTTCTCATGGGATACATCCCAGTAGTAAACTATAAACCTTATAGTAAACGGATTTTGGAGAACAGGGGCCGATTCCTAAGCCTGCTTCCATCACCTTATGCGGGAGACTGATAGGGCAGTTTCTGCAGGTTCAGTGCATCCCACAGGTTGGAATGCTTGGTTGTGCTCTGAATATTGTGCCACATGCCCTTGTGCATTGTACCATTATGCGCACATAAGCTGCAGACCTAAATGCTTCTAGCTCCAGTTCCTGAGTAACCTTGTTCAGATTTTATGGCTGCTTTCCCTTGATCCCATTGGCCATTTTTGCTGTGGTTTACATTTTTTCCGGAGGTTCAGTGGGGACAGTGATCAGCGCCCTTATCCTCTCTCGGGGGTAATATTAGCCCTGGCAGCTGTCTGCCTGTTCCCTTCACCTCCGGCAACCCCTAATGAGTCTGCCACTATCCCGGTGCCACGCCTCCTGCATGAGGTCACCGAGGGGCTGCCCCTGTGTGGACAATCGACTCTGCAGCTGCTTTGTGGATGGTTCCCTGTGATGTGGCCCTCTCCAACGCCCATGGAGGACATGTCATCTGCAGCAGCTATTCCGGTTCGCCACTGTGTGTGAGAGTTGACCGATGTGCAATGGACCCTCTACATCATCCATGGAGGTGGAGACATCTGCCACAGCAGCTATTCCAGTACCCCACTGGACATCTACCACAGCGGCTATTCTGATACTCCACTTTGAGTGGGAGTTGACCGATGTACAATGGAACCTCTACGTCATCCATGGAGGTTGAGACATCTGCCGTAGCTGCTATTCCGGTACTCCACTGTGAGTGAGAGTTGATCGATGTACAATGGACCCTCTACATCATCCATGAAGGTTGAGACATCTGCCGCAGCTGCTATTCCGGTACTCCACTGTGAGTGAGAGTTGACCGATGTACAATGGACCCTCTACACCATCTGTAGAGGTTGGGACGTCTGCCGCATCCTTGGTTGCAGTTCTGGTACCCTGCTATATGTCGTGGTGTGTGGGTGTTGCTGGGTGGGTGTCCCTGCATGCTCACAGGTCTCCTCAACATCCATGGGAGCGCATTTCCCACATCATCTGAGGCTGGCTTATGGTTCCCCGCTACCAGGGGAAGCCAACCAACATTGGTGTCTCTATGGGTGCTGTTGCGGTTCTAGGGTGATAATCCTGTCTGCCGCTCCACTTATTGTGGAAAATCCTGCATGCTACACCAATTGTGATTTTAGAATTAGAGAAAGACAAACATTCCCCTCCCCCGACCATGTGCTCTCTTTGTTGGAGTCAAATTGGCACCAACTATATGAAAATGGAAGCACGAAGTTCAGGCTAAATTTATAGGTCCTAAATATGTTTGTAAAACACCCAGAAACACTGATTAAGTTTTGTACAACTATGAAATAATTGTACAAGGTATTTTGGCAGAAATGTCTTGTACCAGCAGTGTATACCACCAAATTAACTCGGTAACCAGCAAAGTTAATAAGATTTAATAAAAACATTAATTAGCTTAACCAAATAAGACATACATACAAGCATTAATACAATAGTACATACTCTATGTTTAGCAAACTAGCAGTGATGAAACTAAGCTAAGACCGATGGGGCCGGGTAATGTATACTACATGGGAAACAATGGATGTAAAAACACATAATTTCAGTGTCCATAACAGTCCCGAAGCGAAGTATTCTCAGTTATATTCTTTTGTGTTAATATATATATATATATATATATATATATATATATATATATATATATATATATCTTTTAAGGAAAATCCACTCAAATAGCCAACAGATAGGGTTTTCTACTATATTTGTTGTATATGTGTACTTACACTGCAGATTTAAGTTTCTAGCTATCTTTTCTCTCTTTTAGTTAGTGTGTTTAGTTTTCAATTGTGTAGTAAACATCTTTATTTCTGCCAGTATTTGGGTGTGTAGTGTGGATTTGTGCATTGGATACTAGGATATAACTCTTCCAAAATTCCTAAATAGGTTGGTCTGTGGGGTGTTTATGAATGCATTTGGTCTCCGGGGATACAGCTAGTTAAATATCTGCGGTCTGTGTGAATATATTGTATTCACTAGCCCGCATGGTCTCAGCCATTTTGTAACTCATGATCCTGCAGCTTTTGTGGATCAAAGAGGATGAGAATTATGCTACTGGGAGTTTTAGCAGCTCAGTAAACACAGAGCCCCTCCCCATACAGCAAGACACCAGTGACAGTGAAATGTTTTACTACTCACATCAATCCCTGTCACTGTGTCTGCAGATCTGCAGAGCTCCTCAGTCTTATCTCCCCTGGGCGCTCTCATATTGGCAGATAAAAGGGAAAGGAGGGGGAGAAGGGAAAAATCTCTGGCCTCACTCTTGCTTTGCCCCCTCCTCTCCAGGCTCCAAGATCATAGCGATCACTTCCCCCATCAACCCAGACCACTGTGGTACTCAGCAGAAGTGGCCAAAATCATAAAAAACAAAAAGCTAGCATTTAGTAATTCTAAAACAACCCAGAGCAATAAAGATAGTAAAATCTACAAGACTAGGCAGAAATAGGACAAGCAATTTATAATAACTTCTAAAGTGCAGGCAGAAAAAAAAACTAGCTCAGTCTGTGAAAAAAGGGGATAAGACATTCTTTAGAAATATAAATGAACAAGGAATAACTAAATTTAAAAACAAAGGAAGGAAGGTATGTAGAAGAGAATAAAGGGCTAGCCGACTGCCTTAATGAATACTTCTGTTCAGTTTTTACAGAAGGAAAAGGACCTCCATTAGGGAGGAAGACTAATGAATCATTTGATGCATGTATCTTTACAGAGGAAGAGGTTCTACGTTTTCTGTCTATAGTGAAGACAAATAAGTCATAGGGGCCTGATGGGATACACCCAAAATTATTAAGAGCTTAGTGGTGAGCTAGCAAAACGATTAACAGATTTATTTAACCAATCACTGGTAACAGGAGCCGTCCCGGAAGATTGGAAATTAGCAAATGTTGTGCCCATTCACATGAAAGGTAGTAGGGAGGAATCAAGCAACTATAGGCCAGTAAGTCTGACATCAATAGTGGTGAAATTAATGGAAACACTACTAAAGGATATTATTGTCGAACATCTAAAATCCCTTGGATTGCAAGATGAAAAACAACATAGGTTTACTTCAGGGAGAACATCTCAAACAAATCTTACTGACTTTTTTGACTGGGAGACAAAAAATAATAGATGGCGGAGGGGCAGTAGACATCGCATATCTAGATTTTAGTAAGGCTTTTGACACTGTCCCATATAGAAGGATTTATCAATAAACTGCAGTCATTGAGCTTGGACTCCCATATTGTTGAGTGGATTAGACAGTGGCTGAATGACAGACAACAGAGGGTTGCAGTCAATGGAGAATATTCGGAGCAAGGGCTTGTTACCAGTAGGGTACCTCAGGGATCTGTACTGGGACCAATTTTGTTTAATATCTTCATTAGTGATATTGCAAAAGGTCTTGATGGTACGGTGTATCTTTTTGCTGATGGCACAAAGATATGTAACAGGGTTGATGTTCCTGGAGGGATACGCCACATGGAAAAGGATTTAGGAAAACTAGAAGAATGGTCAGAATGGGCATGCTTGGAGTTGTAGTTTAGCAACAGCTGTAGGCACCCTGATGATTAGTGATCAATGTTTATAAAACAGTGTGCCTACAGTTTTTTATAAAGTATAATTGGGCATATAGGGCCACGTTAGGTGGGAGTTTTCTATATTATGATTTTTTATGAAAAAATACCAATCATTATATGCGAAATCTCGGTCTCTGCAGGCTACTCCTATACTCCTCCTCCCTGGGTAGCACATGCACTGCTAAACCAGGAGGGGGAGACCCTGGAGCAGCCTGCCTTGTGATTCGCTGATCATCTATGCGCGGTTCCAATAGGAGCGCAGCATAGATGAAGTGAGGGCGGAAGTCGGCGCCCAGCAGGCGTCAGTGACGTCGCTCCAGCTGGGGAAGTCTGATTCCGGGAAAGGACAACACAAGAAGAGCTGAAGATGACAAATTTGTAAGTTATAAAAAAAAGGGACAGAAGGAAAAAAAAAAATGTTTGGAGCTACTCTTTTTAAAGGTAGGAAGACAGTGTAATAGAGCAGCAGGAAACACTAGCAGAATGCTTGGATGTATAGGGAGAGGTATAAGCAGTAGAAAGAGAGAGGTGCTCATGCCGCTGTACAGATCACTGGTGAGGCCTCATTTGGAGTATTGTGTGCAGTACTGGAGGCCGTATCTCCAAAAGGATATAGATCATCTAGAGAGAGTTCCGAGAAGAGCTACTAAACTAGTACTTGGATTCCAGGATAAAACTTACCAGGAAAGGTTAAAAGAACTTAAAGGAGTACTCCGGTGCTTAGACATCTTATTCCTTTCGATAGGGAATAAGATGCCTGATCGCGGGGGTCCCGCCGCTGGGGACCCCCGTGATCTTGCACGCGGCACTCCGTTTGTAATCAGTCCCCGGAGTGTGTTCGCTCCGGGTCTGATTACGGGCGACCACAGGGCGGGCGGCGTGTGACGTCACGCCTGCGCCACCGTGTGACGTCACGCTCCGCCCCTCAATGCATGCCTACGGGAGGTTGCGTGACAGCTATCACGCCCCCTCCCATAGGCTTGCATTGAGGGGCGGAGCGTGACGTCACACGGGGCGCTGATGTGACGTCACACGCCGTACGCACTGTGGTCGCCCGTAATCCGACTCGGAGCGTACACGCTCTGGGGACTGATTACAAACTGGGTGCCGCGTGCAAGATTACGGGGGTCCCCAGCGGCGGGACTCCCGCGGTCAGGCATCTTATCCCCTATCCTTTGGATAGGGGATAAGATGTCTAAGCACCGGAGTACCCCTTTAACATGTATAGCTTGGAAGAAAGAAGAGACAGAGGAGATATGATAGAGACGTTTAAATACATAAAGGGAATCAACACTGTAAAGGAGGAGAGCATATTTAAAAGAAGAAAAACTACCACAAGAGGACATAGTTTTAAATTAGAGGGGCAAAGGTTTAAAAGTAATATCAGGAAGTGTTACTTTACTGAGAGAGTAGTGGATGCATGGAATAGCCTTCCTGCAGAAGTGGTTGCTGCAAATACAGTGAAGGAGTTTAAACATGCATGGGATAAGAGCATAAGGCTATCCTGCATATAAAATAGGGCCAGGGACTATTGATAGGATTCAGATTATTGGGCAGAATAGATGGGGCAAATGGTTCTCATCTGCCCACACATTCTATGTTAGTAACAGTAAGCTGCAGCTGCTCAGTACTGCTAGTAGGGTCTCAGCTTGTAACTGAAGCAGACTGTCCACGTATGTTATCCCCCTGTGTCTGCCATAAAGCATCTCTCCCTGTGTTGTGCAGTGTTGCAGTACAGAGATGTTTTAGACATGGTAATCCCAGTAAAAACTATTAATAATAAATATAATTACAGTGCACTTTGCTACACATAAATATGTACATATACATCCATTTATTAAAACAAATATTTCAATAATAAATTATGACACATTCCCTTTAAGGGCTATGCGACGAAGTTGCATGTCATAAATCTCTGACCACTGCAAAGTGAAAATGCATAACTCTGTTTATTCAAAATCACTTTAGCAAAAAGTTGCACACTTTTTGTGCAAGTGTGACAAATCTGCAACAAATTTGCACCAAAATGCAGTGTAATAAGCTTGATAAATGTCCCCCATTGTCCTGCAGAAAGGTTAACCTCTGTTGCAGTCTCAGATCTCTGGCGGACTGAAATGAGTTTTCCTCAAGAATTGTCATGTATTTTCCAGCTTCTATCTCTCATGTCTGGCTAGTTTTCCAGTTCCTGTAGACAATTTTGTCTCTGACCTGTTGGGATGCAGCTTAGTCTTCATGTTTCTTGCTTTGTGGGTTTGCAAACACAGGGGTGTTTCTTAATAGGTGTATTTATACTGTCAACAAGTGACACTTTGTTGAACCGTATTTAACCCCTTAACAACCATTGCTGTGGAGTCGGACGAAATTTTGGGTACCTGAAGTTGGAGTCGGCAAACAATGCACCTACTAAATTTAGATTTTAATGGGAAAAAAAATCAAGTTTAAATGTCCCAATTCACAAAAAGTTATAATTAATGACTTCTCTACTGTAAAAATAAAGACCAGTGCATGCAGTGCCTCACGTAACCGCAAAACGAACACGTTAAATGATCGTGAAGAAGCATGCTTTTCATGTGCTTCACTATATGGCACACAACACACAATTAGGAGCGGCAATACTTATACTTTCCATAGTGTTGTGTTCTGCTGTTACAGGGAATTCATGGGTAACCTAGCCTCTCACTGATAAGGGATTAAGTAAATATGTTTTTCGCAGGACTAGAGACACTTGTATAAGTGAAGGGAATGGAGGGTCAATAGTTCAAGACTGAAGCTGTAAACCATTGGAAAAACTAAAACTTGTAAACTCCGATCGTTAGCTTAAACTTTAATACATTCGCATATTAATACAGAGGAGTCGGAAGTACAAAAAATTGCGCATTTGGAGTCGGAACAATTATCTACCAACTCCACAGCCCTGTTAACAACACAGGAAATAAACGTACGTCCTGTTACGTAACTCACCAAGACGTACATTTATGACCTTTACATGATGTGGGCACCAGAGCAGCCAGGGACCCGCCGGTAATGGCCAACATCCGCGATCGCACTGAGGTCCGCCGTTAACCCCTCAGATGCCGTGATCAATACAGATCATGACATCTGCGTCAGTGGTAATTTAATGTAATGTGTTCTAATGGATGATCTGATGGCCCGCGCTGATCTGATCATCCAAGATGGGGGACGGGGGTCCCCTCACCTGCTCCGGCCATTTTCCCTGGGTTTTCTTCTCTGGTTTGCCTTTGAGTAGACCAGAGAAGATGATCGACGATATTACTGATCAGTCCTATGCCTATGCACAGCACTAAACAATATTAGCAATCAATTGATTGCTATAAATAATAAGAATAAAAAGCGATTAAAAAGTCACATATTCAGACGTGGTACCAATAAAAACTACAGATCACAGCGCAAAAAATTAGCTATGTATACGGAAAAATGAGAAAGTAATAAGTGGGCAATCTTAAACATACTTAACTTTTTGGGGGACCTTGTTTTGTCTTGGTACTTAAGGACCAAGGGAATACCTGTACGCCCTCGTCCCGTTACCAGCTGAGCACGCTTCAAACCCTGTGGGTCCCGACTGCTATCAGCAGCCAGGACCCAGAGTTAATACCGGGCACTGCCGATCGGGCCAATGCCCAGCTTGAACCCTTTTGATCGAAGCGTCTAAACCGAAAGTTAGTGTCCCGGCAGCTCAGCGGAGCTGATTGGGACCATCGCAGTGAAACCGTGACCCCGCGTCATACCGGGTCGGTCCCGGAGGCTAATGACAGCCGGGACCCTGGGCTAATAGCGTGCGGCACTGATCGTTGTCCCATGGGCTATTAACCCTTTAGACGCGGTGTTCAACGTTGATCGCCGAGTCTAAAATGAAAGTAAACTCTTCCGGGCAGCTCAGTCAGGCTGATCGGGACCATCGTGGTGAAATCGCGATGTCCCGATCAGCTAGAACATGAGCGGAGGTCCCCTTACCTGCATCCGTCGCAATCAATCGGCGATTGATTGCTCCAAGCCTGAAATCAATGCAATGCACGGCAATGATCTGTGTATGAGATTGGTATATGCAGTGCTATAGCCACTAGGGGGAGCTATAACACTGCAAAAAAAAAGTTAATAAAGATCATTTAAAGGGGTACTCCGGTGGCAAACTTTTTTTTTTTTAAATCAACTGGTGCCAGAAAGTTAAACAGATTTGTACATTACAAAAAAAAAGTTTTCCACCGGAGTACCCCTTTAACCCCTTCCCAAATAAAAGGAAGAATCACCCCCCTTTTCCCATTTAAAAAAAAAAAAAACTGTGTTAATAAAAATAAACATATGTAGTATCGCCGCGTGCGGAAATGTCCAAACTATAAAAATATATTGTTAATTAAACCGCACGGTCAATGGTGTACACGCAAAAAAATGTCAAAAAAAGCGTATTTTGGCACTTTTTATATCATGAAAAAATGAATAAAAAGTGATCAAAAAGTACGATCAATATAAAAATAATAACCATACAAACTTCAGATCACGGTGCAAAAAACTTGCCCTCATGCCGGCCTGTATGCGGAAAAATAAAAATGTTATAGGGGTCAGAATAATACAATTTTAAACATAAATTTTCCTGCATGTAGTTATGATTTTTTTTTTAGAAGTATGACAAAGTCAAACCTCTATAAGTAGGGTATCCTTTTAACCATATGAACCTACAGAATAAAAGCACCCAAAATTTACAAAATGAAATTTTTTCTTCAGTTTTGTCACACAATTAACTTTTTTTCCCGCTTCGCCGTGGATATTTTGGTAAAATGGCAAATGTGACTGCAAAGTGTACTATTTGTGGGGAAATTAAAAAGAAAACCTCAATTTTGCTAATTTTGGAAGGTTTCATTTTCACGCTTACAATTTACGGTAAAAATTACGTCTTTTTTATTCTTTGGTTCAATACGATTAAAATGATAACGTACTTTTCTATTACTGTTGTGCTTAAAATAAAAACGCAAACTTTTTAACCAAATTAGTACGTTTAAAATCCCCCTATTTTGAAGACCTATAACTTTTTAATTTTTCCGTATAAGCGGTGGTATGAGGGATAATTTTTTGCGCCGTGATCTGTACTTTTTATTGATACCATATTTGCTTCTATAAAACTTGTAATCCATTTTTATAAATTTTTTTGCCATAAAATGTTATAAAAAAGCAGCTATTTTGGACTATTTTTTTTTTTTTTACGTTCACGCCGTTCACCGTACGGTATCATTAGCATTTTATTTTAATAGTTCAGATATTTACGCACGCGGCGATAACAAATATGTATATAAAAATATTCACTTTTTGGGGTTGAAATAGGGAAAATGGGACAATTCAAGTTTTTATTGGGGGAGGGGGTGTTTTCAAATTTTTTTTTTACTTTTTATTTTTACACTTTAATAGTCCCCATAGGGGACTATTTATAGCAATCATTCGATTGCTAATACTGTTCAGTGCTATGTATAGGACATAGCACTGATCAGTATTATCAGTCATCTTCTGCTCTGGTCTGCGGGAAGGGAGATCAGAGCAGAAGATGCCGGAAATGCAGTGGAGGCAGGTGAGGGGACCTCAGTCTGCCATGCTGGATGATCGGATCACCGCGGCAGCATTGCGGTCACTAAAATGGATGATCAGATCACCCGCAGTGCTGCCGCGGTGATCTGATCATCCAGCACGGCAGACTGAGGTCCCCTCACCTGCCTCCACTGCATTCCCGGCATCTTCTGCTCTGATCTGCCTTGGTGTATTGATGTATTGATCACGGCATCTGAGGCGTTAATGGCGGACATCCGCGGGATCGCGGATGTCTGCCATTATCGGCGGGTCCCTGGGTGCGATCAGCAGCCGGGACCTGCCGCGCATGTTCCAGGCATCGCTCCGATGCTCGCAGTTATGCTTAGGACGTAAATGTACGTCCTGGTGCGTTAAGTACTAGCTCACCAGGACCTACTTTACATCCTGCGGCATTAAGGGGTTAAAGGGGTAATCCTGTGGAAAACTTTTTTTTTTTATATTGAACTGGTGCCAGAAAGTTACAGATTTGTAAATTAGAAAACAGCAAGTAGCCAGCGGTAAAAGAACTTCACTTTATTTCACGATCAGACATCAGTAAAACCACTCAAACGGCAGTCCATAAAAACAGGAACGCTGAAACATGCATGACGACATTTCTGGTCTTGCGACCTTTATCAAATGCAATGAACTGGTGGTATGATATGAAATATATGGGATCCAGGCAGGTGTAGTTAATAGGGACTGCTGATGGTGGAGGAGGAGTAAAACTTCCAAACCTCCAACCAAAATATACACCAGTTAACCCCCAAGAAACCTCCTGAAGGGACCCATATCCCATGATCCACTTACAATAGATTAAGTTGTAAAATACAATGAATCTAAACAAAGAAAAAACTGAACACAAGAAAAAATGCAGGTGGACATAAATGAATGAGATAACCAGAGGTGTGAATAGGTACCCAAAAACAAAACTGAACACAGTCAGTAGATGTTAATAGTGGAGGATAAGATCGGTTTTGAGATTTAACCCTTGCGGGAAGGATGTATGCAATAGGTAAATCAAATATACTTCTCTTGAACGAAGGATTTTTTCCTGATCCCCTCCTCTATCAGGTACACTGACAGTTTCTATGCCCTGAAAACGGAAATTGCTCACGTCACCGGAATGGATCTCTTAAAAATGTTTGGATACTGCAGATATGTTCACAAATCATATCTAAACATCTACCTGTTTTACAACAAAATCCATCTCTTGGCAAATTCCTTCAGTATGGTTGTAATTTTTCTACCCGGCGAGAACAGAGTTTGGGGAACTTGTTATCTCCTAGTGTTCTGCCTTTACGTAAAGGTCCCAATTCACATGGTAGGTGGTTGTCTATGTGCGGTTTTTTTTCAAGTGCGGCTTGGCCCGCTGTGTCACATGCAAATATGCTGTTAAATCCAATGAAGTCACTGGCAAAGATGTCAAAAAGTTAAAAATTAAACAGTTTATCAATTGCCAGACCACATTTGGAGTTTACCACATATGGTGTGACACGTGTAAATTATCATACATAGGCAGAACTATCAGATCTATTAAAAAAGAGTTTAAGAACATTTGAGAGGGGCCCACAGTGAATATGAACATATCTACAGTATCCAAACATTTTAAAGAGATCCATTCCGGTGACGTGAGCAATTTCCGTTTTCAGGGCATAGAAACTGTCAGTGTACCTGATAGAGGAGGGGATCAGGAAAAAAACCTTCGTTCAAGAGAAGTATATTGGATTTACCTATTGCATACATCCTTCCCGCAAGGGTTAAATCTCAAAACCGATCTTATCCTCCACTATTGACATCTACTGACTGTGTTCAGTTTTGTTTTTGGGTACCTATTCACACCTCTGCTTATCTCATTCATTTATGTCCTCCTGCATTTTTTCTTGTGTTCAGTTTTTTCTTTGTTTAGATTCTTTATATTTTGCAACTTAATCTATTGTAAGTGGATCATGGGATATGGGTCCCTTCAGGAGGTTTCTTGGGGGTTAACTGGTGTATATTTTGGTTGGAGGTTTGGAAGTTTTACTCCTCCTCCACCATCAGCAGTCCCTATTACCTACACCTGTCTGGATCCCATATATTTCATCCCATACCACCAGTTCATTGCATTTGATAAAGCTCGCAAGACCAGAAACGTCGTCATGCATGTTTCAGCGTTCCTGTTTTTATGGATTGCTGTTTGAGTGCTTTTACTGATGTCTGATCGTGAAATAAAGTGAAGTTCTTTTACCGCTGGCTACTTGCTGTTTTCTACATTGCATTGGAGATTTGCCGTGCGGACGGGTCGTGGGAGCTGACTTCTCTTACTTGCTAGATTTGTAAATTACTTCTATTAAAAAATCTTAATCCTTTCAGTACTTTTTAGCAGCTGTATGCTACAGAGGAAAATCTTTATTTTTTCAATTTCTTTTTTGTGTTGTCCACAGTGCTCTCTACTGACACCCGATGCCCATATCAGGAAGTGTCCAGTGCAGAAGAAAATCCCCATAGCAAACCTATGCTACTCTGGACAGTTCCTAACACAGACAGAGGTGTCAGCAGAGAGCACTGTGGACAACACAAAAAATAAATTCAAAAAGTAAAGAATTTCCTCTGTAGCATACAACTGCTACAAAGTACTAAAAGGATTAAGATTTTTTTATAGAAGTAATTTACAAATCCCTGTATCGAAGGGAGCTCGGCACCACTCTCTGTGTATGAAAAGGACGGGAAAGGCTAGGACCCTTAATTGCTTCTCCCCTGCAACTGCTGGAGGTACATACAGGTGCTGCTACGTTGATAGACAATGTAAAATTCCAGTAAAAAGAAAAAGCGGAGCACTCGCAAGACCTTGAATGTAGGTAAATTTTAGTGACCTATTCGATCAAAGGCACATCAGGGGGGGGAAGGTGCTACAGACAGGGGAGTGTAACTTAGAGATGCGGGGGTATCCTCTCGGGATACCCCCGCGTCTCCAAGTTACACTCCCCTGTCTGTACCACCTTCCCCCCCTGATGTGCCTTTGATCGTATCGGTCAATAAAATCTACCTGCATTCAAGGTCTGGTGAATGCTCCGCTTTTTCTTTTTACTGTAATTTACAAATCTGTTTAACTTTCTGGCACCAGTTCATTTAAAAAAAAAAAAAAAAAAAAGTTTTCCACCGGAGTACCCCTTTAAGGGGTTATCTAATTTTGCTTATTTGGTTGTATTGGCTCTTATTTAGAGATTCATTGAAAAGGGGTCAAATACATATCCACTTATATAACGTCTGTTCATTTTTTTAAACCAGGGTTTGTTTGTTTTTTCCTTTCCACAACTTGACTCTCTTGTCAGGTCCATTACGTAAAATTTAATTTGAAATCTTTTTTTTAACTCCAGGTTTTAAGGAAAAACAGTAAATGGGGTTAAAATGAAAATTGTATTTCCAATTTTACTTATATTTAGACTCATTTTATAATTCTTTATTCTCTAGCTGTATCTTACTGGAGCCGTTTACAGCCTTGATGGATCAGACTGCCTAAAGGAGACAATGCAGAGAACTGTGGTGTTTCCAGATGAGGTAAGACAGAAGCTCTATCCAATGCTAATGTAAAGGGTGGGTCATTTATATGGATACACCTTAAAGGGGTATTCCAGGCAAAAACTTTTTTTATATATCAATTGGCTCCGGAAAGTTAAACAGATTTGTAAATTACTTATATTAAAAAATCTTAATCCTTCCAATAGTTATTAGCTTCTGAAGTTTTCTGTCTAACTGCTCATTGATGATGTCACGTCCCGGGAGCTGTGCATGATGGGAAAATATCCCCATAGGAACTGCACAGCTCCCGGGACGTGAGTCATCAGAGAGCAGTTAGACAGAAAACAACAACTCAACTTGAGAAGCTAATAACTATTGGAAGGATTAAGATTTTTTTATCAAAGTAATTTACAAATCTGTTTAACTTTCCAGAGCCAGTTGATATATAAAAAAAGGTTTTGGCCTGGATAACCCCTTTAATAATATGGGAATGGTTGGTGATATTAACTTCCTGTTTGTGGCACATTAGTATATGTGAGGGGGGAAACTTTTCAAGATGGGTGGTGACCATGGCGGCCATTTTGAAGTCGGCCATTTTGAATCCAACTTTTGTTTTTTCAATAGGAAGAGGGTCATGTGACACATCAAACTTATTGGGAATGTCACAAGAAAAACACTGGTGTGCTTGGTTTTAACGTAACATTATTCTTTCATGAGTTATTTACAAGTTTCTGACCACTTATAAAATGTGTTCAATGTGCTGCCCATTGTGTGGGATTGTCAATGCAACCCTCTTCTCCCACTCTTCACACACTGATAGCAACACCGCGGGAGAAATGCTAGCACAGGCTTCCAGTATCAATAGTTTCAGGTGCTGCACATCTCGTATCTTCACAGAATAGACAATTGCCTTCAGATGACCCCAAAGATAAAAGTCTAAGGGGGTCAGATCGGGAGACCTTGGGGGCCATTCAACTGGCCCACGATGACCAATCCACTTCCCAGGAAACTGTTCATCTAGGAATGCTCGGACCTGACACCCATAATGTGGTGGTGCACCATAGGGCTGGTCGTTATACCGGTTCATACCGAATACCAAAATTTTTGTGCTGCACGATATGAATTTTTCCCATACTGCAATACCGATTTGGCCCCTCTCCCTCGGGAATGAATGAATTAACAGCCCAGCGCTGCGCTGTCCCCACATCGGGGTACTAATCATATGTGTTGCCCACCAGCGCTGTTCTGCTTCCCCCCCCCCCACACCAAATCATGTGACCCGCCAGCGCTGTTCTGCTCCCCCCAATTAATTATCAGCCCAGCGGGGTAATACTCACATGTCAACCAACGGCTGTCCGGGCATGCTGGGAGTTGTAGTTTTGGAACAGCTGGAGGTCCGCAGGTTTGAGACCGCTGCTGTACGCTGTATCCCTATGCCCGGGCTGCAAAGGATAAAGAAAATAAACTTTAACTTACCTACGCCGGCCTCACGCAGGGGACGGGAACGTCTGAGCCGTCAGTCTATCACCGGCCGCGGCGATGTCCCGCCCCGGCTAGTGATAGGCTGAGCCCACTGTCATGTAAGAAGCCGGCCAGAGCTCCTTACATGACAGTGGGCTCAGCCTATCACCGGTCGGGGCTGGACATCGCTGTGGCCGGTGATAGGCTGACGGCTCTCAGACGTTCCCGTCCCCAGCGTAAGGCCCACGTAGGTAAGTTAAAGCTTATTTTCTTTCTTTTGCAGCCCTGGCATAGGGATACAGCGTACAGCAGTGGTCTCAAACCTGCGGACCTCCAGCTGTTGCAAAACTACAACTCCCAGCATGCCTGGACAGCCGTTGGCTGTCCGGGCATGCTGGGAGTTGTAGTTCTGCAACATCTGGAGGTCCGCAGGTTGAAGACCACTGGCGTACAGTATAGAGTTCCAGTGCTGACGGCCACCAACAAAGAGGAGGAGGGCAGTGCTTGCAGGTGACATGTGTGAGTAGTACCCCTCTGGGCTGATAATTAATTGGGGAGCAGAACAGCGCTGGGGGGTAACATAATTTGGGGGGGGGAGCAGAACAGCGCTGGTGGGTCACATGATTTGGGGGGGAGCAGAACAGCGCTCGCAGGTCACATGATTTGGGGTGGGGGGGGTGAAAGAAATACCGTTATATACCGTGGAACCGCCATAAGTTACAAAAATACCGTGATACACATATTTGGTCATACCGCCCAGCTCTAGTGCACCATCTTGCTGGAAAAACTCAGGGAACGTGCCAGCTTCAGTGCATAAAGAGGGAAACACATCATCATGTAGCAATTTCGCATATCCAGTGGCCTTGAGGTTTCCATTGATGAAGAATGGCCCCACTATCTTTGTACCCCATATACCACACCATACCATAAATTTTTGTGTTCCAACAGTCTTGGAGGGATCTATCCAATGTGGGTTAGTGTCAGACCAATAGTGGTGGTTTTGTTTGTTAATTTCACCATTCACATAAAAGTTTGCCTCATCACTGAACAAAATCTTCTGCGTAAACTGAGGGTCCTGTTGCAATTTTGTTTTGCCCATTTTGCAGCACCTGAAACTACGGATACTGGAAGCCTGTGCTAGCATTTCTCCTGCGGTGTTGCTATCAGTGTGTGAAGGGTGGGAGAAGAGGGTTGCATTGACAATCCAACACAATGGGCAGCACATTGAACACATTTTATAAGTGGTCAGAAACTTGTAAATAACTCATGAAAGAATAAAGCTACGTTAAAACCAAGCACATCATTGTTGAACTTGTGAAATTCCCAATAAGTTTGATGTGTCACATGACCCTCTTCCTATTGAAAAAACAAAAGTTGGATTCAAAATGGCCAACTTCACAATGGCTGCCATGGTCACAACCCATCCTGAAAAGTTTCCCCCCTCACATATACTAATGTGCCACAAACAGGAAGTTAATATCACCAACCATTCCCATTTTATTAAGGTGTATCCATATAAATGGCCCACCCTGTATTTGTTCTTCCATTTATGGCTGTACCTAGAGACAGACTGGCTGAAGAACATTTGTTTTTGTTACTTTATTTTGGTTATGATCCAACAGGGTTTTTTTTTGTTTTTGTTTTTTTTAGTAAGCTGCACAGTGTAACATTATTGGTTTTAATAAAACTACACAAATTAATTCTATAACTGTGTCTTGATCGATAATTAATTTTTTTTTTTTTAAACTTTAGACATATCCTAGTGACATCAAAAGTTTTGAACAGTTACGGTCTGGATGCTAAGACATCCATTGATCGCTAGAAAGAGCCAGGAGAAAAGCTCAGCTAATCACTTCTCTCCTGATCTCTCTCCTCACTGCAAAAGACCGATTGCATAGAAAGTCTATGGAGCCTGTCTCCTGCTTTGAGAAAAGCGACTGGGAGAAAAGCGCTCAGATGAGCTCTTCTCCTTTCAGGTTCTAGCAATTACTGGGGGTCTTAACCCCCCAGATCACAACCAATCAAAACTTTTAACATCTCTTCATGACAAGGAAACAATTTTTTTTTTTTTTTTTTTAAATCACAGTAACACTTTAATTTAAAGAACTATGTAATTGCTTAATTTTTACACCCATTTAGTAATATTTAGGGGAATACAAATTTTTCTTTTTGAACACTATTAACACTCTTTGTTTCTCATCTAGGAGGTCGATGGACCAAATGACGATAGTCAGCACGTAGGAATTACAGCACTTGGTGTACCACGTAAAGCCTTGGAGTCAGCCGAATATTTAGGAACAGAACTAGCAGACCTGTTGCTGAGCAAAGGGGCTAAAGAGATTCTGACTGTAGCAAGACAGCTAAATGATGCCAGATAATACTCAACATAGAATATATCTTTTGCAAAACAATTAAACATAAGTCATTAGCTTTTTTCGGTTTTCTTACTATTACTGTTTGATCGCATTCATATTAGGCTTCCACTCTCTGGCAGACAGGACTAAACCGCCTACTGACATATCATTGCGGGATCTGTGCCATACCCCATCTATTTGAATGAGCTGACTGAGGAAGGCAGCAATTGCCAAAATGCTTCCTATACCTGTACTATTGACATCTTGAACATGGAACAATAAACTTCATCTTATTTAGCAGTATTGGTGAGTGCGGAGTCTACTTTCAACGTAGTCAGCCAGTAACTCCGGTCTGGTCCTTTTTCTGACGGTATCTGTTTTTTTCACTGGGTGGAAAAGCATGGTCTGGTGCAGTCACTAGCTGATTCTGTTTGGCTCATTGAAATGAATGGGGTCATTGAAATTCTCCCACCAGATCCAGCTGCCAGAGTGTGGAAATGTAATTCCATTAAATTATAGAACTTAAAGGAAAATTGTCAGTAAAGTCCCCCGCACTAACCAGAGTTACTGGCTGGTAGTGCAGGGAACACAGATTAATTTGCTGTTTACTATGCCCGGATCCGTCCTGTCACTCGCCCTTTATCTTAGTTTTTGCAGATATGCTAATGAGCTGCTAACTGGCATGGGTGGGGTTACAAGCACATTTGGGTACTCTGACATCGCCGTCGCACCGCCCAACTTATGAATATTCATACCTTCCCCCTGACTCTCCCCCTCCTCCCCGCTCTGTTCTGGACCCCACTGCGCATGTGCCGCTTCCAAACACGGTATAACTAGCTTTTACAAACGTACAACTCCCAGCATGCCCAGACAGTAAAATCCTGTCTAGGCATGCTGAGAGTTGTAGTTTTGCAAAAGCTACCTATACCTTGTTTGGAAGCGGCACATGCGCAGTGGAGTCCAGTACAGAGCGGGAGGGGAACAGTCGGAGGGAGGGTATGAATATTCATAAGCCAGGCGGTGCGGCAGACGAGTGGCGCTGACATCTGAGTGCCAGAAGGTGGCTTGTAACCCCACCCGTGCCAGTTAGCAGCTCATTAGCATATCTGCAAAAACTAAGATGACGGGCAAACTGTGGGACAGATTCGGGCATGGTAAGCAGCAAAGCATCCCCCGCACAACCAGCCAGAACCACTGGTTAGTGCAGGGGACTTTACTGACAGTTTTCCTTTAAAAATAATGTCTGCCAAAGTTCTTACGACAGTGAAGTCTGCATAATAGGAAAAGCATACCTTAGCCAAATCAGTAGGATTCAGTCTTTTGCAATGAACCTGGAAATCTGAATGTAGTAACTTGTAAAACAAATTACAGTAGATAAAAAGAAATATTGTTTTTTTACAAAATGCTGCTAAGATTTAGAATTATTTTCTGATCTATTCAGTTTCCTTCTGGCTTTAACCATTTATTAGGATGTACAATGAAGAAGCTGCTACACCAGTTACACTGCTGGAAAGCTCATAATACAGCATGCCACTGTTTACAGTGGATTTCTTTTGTTTTCTTCTATGGAAATAAATGCTGTTTTATAAATAATTCAGAGAGTAAATATCAGTGTCTTATCGTAGTGCCTTACTATAAGTGACCAGATATGTGCAAACAATTTCTGAAGAAGTAAAGAAAGTATATGTATATTTTTATTTGGCCTTGCTTGAGAATCCTAATAAAATGTCTACCCCAATTTATTTTTGTTAATGTGATTATTAAAAATTGTCTTAAAAAGAATCTTATCACCGATAGGCATCGGCCAACTGACTACGTAGGATCTCTCTGTAGTAGGTCAGTTTGTCCTCTCTCTCAGTGGGTGTAAAAAAGGCCCCCATTCTGGGACGGTAGCCAGGGTCCAATAAGGTGAAGAGCCAGAACTCATCCCGCTGACAAATTTTGACAATTCGAGGGTCACTACGCAAGCAACTGATCATGCATCGTGCCATTTGCACCAGTGACTCGGAGGGACTACCTGCCTCCATCTCCACTGCCTACTGCCACGGTGTGTCTGGGTCCTCTGTCTTGCCTTCCTCATAACCCTCTAGCTCCTCTGGCTGCTCCTTCTCCTCCTCTCCTGTCTGATGACTAGAAACACCGGCCATCTCATCCAACCTAAACTGTGCTCCACTCTGCCCCTCATCCTCCTCCTCCAGTTCAGCCCCCACAGGGCTCATGTAGCCTTGAGATGTTGGCGCAACGTCTCCATAGCCGTGACCAGCCATCGTTTCAATCATTTGTCGTAGGAAATGTAGGAGTCGAATCACGTCCATGCCGTAATCCAGGCGATTTACAAATAATGTGGCTTCCTCAAAGGGCCTCAGCAAACGGTAGGTCTCACGTATGAGCTGCCACTGGTTCACATTGAAGTTACACAGGGGAGTACTCCTATCTGCTTGGATCATCAAGAAATCAGTGATGACTTTTCTTTGTTTGTATAGTCTGTCCAACATATGGAGGGTGGAATTCCAACGTGTGGCAACGTCACAAATAAGACTATGTTGTAGTATACCGCTCTGACATTTCAGCTCAAGGAGGGTGTGCTTTGCGGTGTACAAGTGGCTGAAGTGCATGTACAGTTTCCTTGCCATTTTCAGGATGTTTTGCAAATGGGGTGAAGACTTCAGGAAGTGCTTGACAACCAGATTCAACACATGTGCCATGCAGGGCGCATATTTTACACTTCCTTGTCGCAGCGCGGACACGATGTTCTTCCGGTTGTCGGTCACCGTGGTTCCCATTTCCAGATTTCGTGGAGTAAGCTATACTCATATTTCTTGAGGAATGAATTTTAGCAGTTCCTCCCCTGTGTCACTCCGTTCGCCAAGGCAAACCATGTGAAGAACAGCTTGACACCGCTGTGCCGTACATACATGCTATGATGAAGGGTCACCGAGATTTGGAGGCCGAGGACACGGTGGAGGATGAGGAGGCGGCGTCGCACACTGTCACAGGACCAACTGCCTGAGAGCGAGAGCGTGGAGGAGGAAGCGGTGTGACCTTTCCAAGTTGCTGTTGTGGCTGTGCAGGAACCACATTTACCCAGTGGGCCGTAAAAGACAAGTATTATCCCTGCCCGTAGTTACAGCTCCACACGTCGGCGCTGACATGCACTTTTGAACACACTGACAAGCTCAAGGACTGGCCCACCTTCTCTTGTACAAACTAATGCCGGGCTTGTACTGCCTTATTCGCAAAGAAATGACTGCTTGGGTCTCTCCACCTCGGCTCGGCACATGCCATCAATTCTCTGAAAGCTGCAGAGTCCACCACTTGAAAAGGGAGGGACTGCAGAACCAGCAACTTGGACAGGAGCACATTCAACTTCTGCACTGTTGGATCAGTGGGCGCATACTGTTGTCTCTTGGACATGGCTTTGCCGATGGATTGTTGGCGGAATGGCTGACTAAAAGCGGGAGAAGCAGGAGCATCTGGATCGACAGAAGGAGGGTTTGACACACAGCTCCCTTTGGCTGAGGTGGTGGAGCCTCGGCTGGATGAAGGAGGGAGCGGATGGCCACTGGGTGATGCAGCAGGCTGGACCACTACATCGGAGCCACGGTTCTCCAAGGCCGCTTTATGGTGGCGAAGCATGTGTTGACGCAGGGCCGTGATGCCGACATTGGGACCCTGGCCACGCTTCACCTTCTGCGGACATATCTTGCATGTGGCTATGTGAGCCTCCTCCGGATGCCTGATGAAAAACTGCCACTCTGCCGAGTAGCTGATTTTCCCACCTACAGTCCGCACTAATTGACTGCTACTGGCTCCAGGAACCCCTGTTCCACTAGCTCCCGGAAAGGAAGGCTGGCGCGAAGCAGGTGGTTTCCCCCGGGCATGTTTGGCTCCAGAATTTCCACTCCTGCCACCATGCTGACTGCCAACCGTGCTACCGCCTTGCTGCCTCAGCTGCTGCCTCAAGGGCAACCTGCAACTCTCTTCTCCTGATGATGATGAAGCCCCTTCTGCACCCGGCTCCCAATTGCGATCAGCTTCATCATCAACAGGTGTGTGCACGTCACTGATGTCCTCCTCAGGTCCTTCAACAGTGTCTGCTTCAGGACCCTGAACCCTTGCAACACCGCCTCCCACGTCACTCTCTGCATCACTACTAGGCCGCCTAGCGTAGCAAGCGGTGCATGTCTCCTCCCCTTCTTGGCTGGGCAGTAGCTACTGACTGTCCTCTATTAGATCATCCTCAGTGAATAGTGGAGCTGAACCCACAGCATAAGATACTTCTCTAGGAGAGGGAACAGCATAGGACAAAGGCAATGGGAGGACAGGGACTGGTCCCGGACCATGCCAACTGAGGGTTGTGTCGGAGGAACCCACCGACTGTTGACTGGGGGGTGTCAGATGTCACTTGTGATGAAGTGGATGAGCGTGTTAACCAATCGACGACGGCAGATGGGTTGCTGGTCGAGACACGACCGCTGGCTGATAACGGGAGCTCAGGCCTCTCGCTGCGACTCCTGCTCCCTAGTCTGCTGCCAACTCTGCCTGAAGTATTTAGGCCTCTGCCACTCCTCTGTGCACGTCCTGGCACTTCTCTGCCTGACATACTAAGTGCGTATATGAGGGTATTACAATATGCTACACTACTCTTAAAACAGTATTTGTCTAGAACAGCAGCAGGTGATTTCTTATGGCTGTCCTTTCACAGTATGTAGGCCCTTGACAGATTAACTGGTACAAAATGGTACACTACTTGGATGTATGCGGTATGCACTGATGAGGGCAGAAAAATGCGCTACAATGAGCCTAAAAACTCTGTAATTTGTGTAAAACACCAGCCGGTGAATACTATTGTTTGGACTTTCACAGTATGTAGGCCCTAACAGATTACCCGGTACAAAATGGTACACTACTTGGATGTACGTATGCAGTATGCACTGATGAGGGCAGAAATATGCGCAACAATATGCAGAGAAATCTGTATTTAAAAAAAAAAAACACCAGAAGGGGGGGGGGGTACTTTTGCCAGGACTTTCCCTGTATCTAGACTTGATACAGATACAAAATAGTAGACTGCTTTAATGTAAGCATGTGGTATGAGGGCAGACAAATGCACTACAGTCTGCTGAAATTTTTTTTACTTGTGAGCAGCAGCAGGACCCAACAGTACAGCACCACAAAAAAAAGAAAACCTGGATTAAACCCTAAATTGCACTCTGTCACAGAGTGTTAAGAATGGTGTGCACTGTTTTTTTTTTTTTACAGTATACGCACAATTCTGAGCAGCAGATGATTTGTGGAGCAAAAAAAGCACTGAATTGCGCTGAAAAATGAGGAGATAAGATGGTTCAGAAAGTTCAGGCAGCTTGTTGATCTGTATGAGGCAGTGAAAAGCTATCTGTCCCTCTCTGATGCAATGCTCAATAACGTGAATAGGAGGTTTATATATCGTAAGATCCTTCTCAGTGAGAACACCAAAGCACTGCACTCCTGTCTGTCCGCAATGCTGATGTGACTAGCAGTTGCAGTGGTACACTGTGGTATAAGCACACACGCAGTCCGGTCCTCTCTATCTCTGAGTGCATGGATGAAATGGAGAGGCAAGAGGGCTGCCGATTATATAGGGCTGTGACATCACAAGAGTCAATGAATGCTGATAGGCTGCATCTCGCATGTGATTCAGGGTCATCCCGCCTACCTTCATTGCCGCCGTAGTTTCCCGCCCTGCCATAATCCCCTGCCCCATGTACTCACATGTGGATCCGCCATTTTAGGTCTCCTTTAGCCAGGAACGCTGTAAAATGGAATTTAATAAAGCGATTTGCGCAATCGAATCACGGAGATATTCACATTCGTTGCAAATCCAATATTTCATGAAATTCGTAACGAATTTGGATTCATCAGCTTTGATTCGCTCATCTCTAGTTAAGACAATAGATGTGGAGAATTCACACTAAAGATGATAGGCCATAAATTGTCCTGCTGATGGCAGGGCTACAGCCAGTGCAGGGTCCTGGCTTGCCTGTTTTGTTGTTTGATAGGGCTATATCCAGTGCGGGGTCCTGGTTGCCCTTTATCTTATGGCAGACCTGAACCAGTGTGGGGTCCTGGTGCCTACTTCCACTGATTATGGTTAATATGGGAGCTCTACCAGTTGCTGCTGCTGTGTTCCGGTGTAAGGTCTGTGGTTGTCTGGATAGATTACATTTGCCCTTACGTTCTTCTATGAATGTACTCACAGTCTGCTGTTGTTTGTGCGCTCCCGTCTGTGCGCGCGGCTTTCTGCTATGCGCAGTGTGGCAAGGAAAGGGTGTATTTCCCTTGCTAACTCTGGAAAATCCTCCACCTGTGGCCTGATTAATGAGGTATCAGGAAGGGGAAGTGTGTTTAAAAGGAAAGGAAACAGAATAGTTGGGGCTCTCCCTGGGAAACAGCATGTCACTGTAGGGGGAGACACTCAGGCCCTGTTGAGGAAGCACACAGTTGGAATCTGTGAATGGCCCCAAGTGACAGTGTGAACTGTGAGTAAAACAGGTTGCAGGGGCACTTGTTTTAGGCTGGCTGAGGGTAGATCACCAGTTAATAGTCAGGGCATGCTTACATGTGTAGTCAGTGACCAGACGGTCTAGGACTTTGGTTTGTTCCTGAGTTATGTTTTGTTTTACCTGCAACCTGTGTAAATAAAGCTGGCGAGGTGCCAGACTTGTATGCAGAACGGTTGTCTGGCGAGTTATTGCGAGGAAACGTGTCCCTTGGCAAGTAACCAGGATGATCCCAGAGCTAATCCCCGAGTTGAAATGTCACATTTGGTGGAGGATGCGGGCAGATCGTTGCTAGGAGCAACCAGTGGTCGAGTTGCAGTGAAGTTATTGCCAAGAGAAAACAACGTGCATGTTGCAACGGTGTCCTCTTTCTCAGAGTGGAGACAGTAGGACGAGCAAAGCTGTGGAGTACAAGAGCAGGACTGAGCCTGTGGTGAAGTTGTCGCAAGGGGCAACAGATCGCTTCAAGCGAGTGGGCACTCTTTCTCAAGTAAGGAGACAGGTGGACGGGCCACCTGCAGAGTGCAAATTAAGTTTTGAGACTGTGTATAAAGGCGTTGATAGGGCCAACGGAAAATTTTGTTTGCAAGCATCTGCTGAACTTGTCTGACATTTCGGCAGAGGACTGTGCTGTATTTGCAAGGTTTGAAGTGTTGCAAGATGCATGTCCTGATAAGTGCTTTGTTGCAAACGGCTGCAGCGCAAGAGGAAGCAACCTTTGCAGAGTTTGAAAGGATTGCTATGCAAGAAGCATGACCCAAGACACACTGGGGAAACTTGGTGTTTGGATTCATTGGAGGAGAGGCCCAAAAAGTTCATTGTGAACTGGATCCAAAGATCTTACGGGGCTATGAGAAAGTCAAGACAGAGAGCCTGACTCAAGTGGGGGTAAGCCAAGCTGCAAGACTACAGTGTGCACTATAGCCTAACAGTGATGCTGGATTTAAAGTTGCAGAGCTACTTAAAGAGCAAGTGGAGCGATGTTCTGCAGCAGAGAAGCTGATGAGAGGTGTCCAGCCCTTAACTGACTGGACGGCAAGAGATTCTGGTAAGACTGTTCCAGGGGTTATGGGGGCCATGTTTAGAGACTATGAGACTGTACATAAGAATGATGGGACTGTGCATAAAAATGCTGAGTCGGAGGGGTTATTTTCCCTAGTTGACTGTGTGAACAGTGTTCAAGGTGGTACCAACCTATGTCCAGTTGCTAAATCATGTGAGGGTGGGGAACCCCTCATGAAGACTGATGAGACTGTTCACACTGTGAAGATCGGGTTAAAAAAATCTGGTGAACAGAAAATGTTGAATGCAGGACTGGGAGAAAATTTTACAAAACACACTTTGCCTAAGTTAGGTCCTAGTGCTATGAACTAATGTTCAATCTGATAATGTTTTTGTTGAAAAACTTATGTTGATGTGTTCAGATATAAAGAGTACTGTTCCCACCTCTAATAGGACAAAAGAAAACCTGTGTGAGCTGCTAATAGAAGTTAAAAAGATGATGGTTTTGTTAGAACCTAGATGTGTAATAAGTCTGGTAAAGTCCAGCAGCAGAAAGCCAGACCCCGCTATAATGTCTTTGCAGGCCGGTATTTGGGGTTATAAAACGGTTAATGTCTGTATTTCTACTCCCTATGGTACCGTGAGTCACAAGGTTGTAATAGAGCCCTCCTTGGTGTATGATGTAGTACTGGGGACGTATTTTCCATTTTTTCAGCAATTATGGGAAGACTGTCAGGTGACTAGAGCATGTACACCTGATAGGCTTACAACACTTGACTTGCATAGGGGTCTGCCAGACTGCTGGGGGAGCTGAAGACCAGACTGTGAGTCAAGTCCAAGAGGATCCAGAGACTCAAGTGACAAGTGTGCCTCTGACTGAAACAGAATCTTCAGTAAAACCAGAAATGGATCAGGTACAGGAACATGGAAGAAGTGAATGAGACTGAGAAAGAGGAAGCTATGCTAAATTTTGTGAATAAAGATGAGCCAAAAGGGGTGTTGAAATTGCGCGGTCATCTGGAAGAGGTGACCGGAAAAGAAGCTACAGAGATGTCTGTGGATAATACAGAAGTACTGAAGAGAGTAAATGCGGAGCTGGGGGCTGCGCTTACTGTCACAGACAGAGTCCTAAGTCAAGGACATGTGACGTCTAGACCAGAGATGGATCGTGACCAGGAAGGTCGAACCACTGGACCAGATGTTGTTGCAGTCCCAGGAGCACTAGACCTTTTTGCTGGGCAGCGGAGAGACGGTGTTGAAGTGAAAGAGAAATCTGTCAGTGAGCAGAGACAGTCCAGAGAGACTGTCCGGGAACTACCCTGAAGCCCAAGTGGCCAAGACCCTTGAAAAGGGGGAGACTACTCCTAAAGGTGAAGAGTCTGAACGAGTTGGCTTGAAGGAAGAGACAGGCCAAGGACAGGTGACTGTCAGAGAACAAGAGAATGTCTCAAGGTCCAGCAGCGAGAGTAAGGATACCGCTGTAAGTAAGAGATCTCGGAAAAAATGAGCTGGTCTTGGTAAAAAAAAGGGAGCAGATCCAGAACCTTGAAGAAACCTTACAGATGGTTTCTGCTAAATTGCTTGCAGACTTGAATAAAGAGCAGGAAGCGAAGCTACAGCTGCAGAAAGATATGGAGCGCCACAAAAGTGAATGGGCGGCTCTACAGGATGAACTGTCCCGCTCCCAGGGTCTTGTGACCAGCAAGGAGAGAGAATTGGAGAGTCTGGCCAAGCAGATCTCATTCAAGGAAGAAGTGAATGTCCTGTGTGAGGCATATCTGGCTCTACAAAGTGATCACAAGGCTAGGTTGGTCGCCATGTAAGAGCTGGAGAAGGAGAAGGTGGTAATGGCTCATAAGGTGCAGAGCCTGGAGGCGCAGAACGAAATGCACATTAAGTCTCACGCAGCTGCCTTGGATTCACTGGGAAAAAGGGGCTCAGCTAAAAGTCTATGAGCAGAAAGTGTCCAAGCTGGCGCAGCTGAATAAAGACAATGAGCAGATGAGAGGACAACTGCTGTCCCTGGAGGATACTGTCAAAAACTTGACAGAATTGCTGGAAAGTGAGAAGTTGAACTCTGCTAAGCTCAAGAGTGAGCAGCAGAAATGTTTAAAGCTGGAAGGGGACATGAAGGTCCTAAAAGAAAGCAGAGACCAAGCTGTAGTAGAACTGGTTAAAGAGAGGTTAAGTGTCTCAGATGGAAACTGAGGCCAAAGCCACAGCTGTCCGTGTAAAAGAAGAAAAACTGCTTGTGGGGCAAAAGCTACTGGAGACGGGGATGCTTTCTCTACAAGTGGCGGAGTCTGAACAATGGACGCAAGAAACAGTAGAGTCTGAAGACCATGAGAAGAAGCCATATGAGAGGTCCTCTGAAGCTGAGACTGAGGTGAAATCATATGGGAAGTCCTCTGAAGCTGAGACTGAGGTGAAACCGTATGGGAAGTCCTCTGAAGCTGCAGAGATATTGACATTGGATGGTGAAAATGCTGAGGCAGAGAAGTTCTCTTAGGCAGAAGTTAAACCAGAATTAACTGCAGAAGCTGCAAGTAAAGTCAGTCAGTTACACATCTGAAGGTGCAGGTGAAAAACAGCCTATAGGAGCCAAGAGTTCTCAGCCTGCAGATGAGCCTGTGAAGGTCGGTGTCCCTAAAGAAAGGGCTAATAAGAAAGCAAAGTCCTTAAAAAGAGTTCACTGTGATAGAAGACTGGGTTGTGGTAGAATCCCTGAGAGGTGCTGGATTAGTTCCAGAAAACACCGGAAGAAAGTCTGCAGAAGTAGAATTTGGAGAAGAGTCCATCTCAAGGAGAAGATGGACAGGTGCATTAAAGGGAAGCCTCCTGAAATTGTGAATGATGTCTTTGAAGTCCTGCAAATGGGTGATACAGGCTCGGTTGGCCACCAGCAAAGTTCGGGCGATGGTCATACCGTTGACAGAAGAAGATAAAGGTCTGAAGCATCTGCCTTGTCCACACCTAGTGTCCAGAGCACTGCACAGACTAAGATGAAGAACCTGATGTTGGAAAGGTGTGACATGAATGGAGCTTTTTACAAGGAATTTGTCAAAGGTGACCAAAAGTCTTGTGCTCGGTGGCTGATGAAAGTGCGAATGAAAGAAGGGTGCACCATTGAAGTGGTGCAGATAAAATCTGCTGATGAAGGAAGCCAAGTGCCTCAAAACCTGTTGGACAGAGTTGTTCAAGGAAAAGCAAAGGCAGTTGGACTCTGATTTTGAATACAAGTGCTGCTTCCCAGAGGTCTGAGCAGAGGGGGGGGGGGGGGGAGATATGTGACAGTGTGGCAAGGAAAGGGTGTATTTCCCTTGCTAACTCTGGAGAATCCTCCACCTGTGGCCTGATTAATGAGGTATCAGGAAGGGGAAGTGTTTTTAAAAGGAAAGGAAACAGAATAGTTGGGGCTCTCCCTGGGAAACAGCATGTCGCTGTAGGGACACTCGGGCCCTGTTGAGGAAGCACACAGCTGGAATCTGTGAGTGGCCCCAAGTGACAGTGTGAACTGTGAGTAAAACAGGTTGCAGGGGCACTTGTTTTATGCTGGCTGAGGGTAGCTTACCAGTTAGTAGTCAGGGCATGCTTACATGTGTAGTCAGTGACCAGACGGTCTAGGACTTTGGTTTGTTCCTGAGTTATGTTTTGTTTTACCTGCAACCTGTGTAAATAAAGCTGACGAGGTGCCAGACTTGTATACAGAATGGTTGTATTGCGAGGAAACGTGGCCCGTGGCAAGTAACCAGGATGATCCCACAGCTAACACCTGAGATGGAATGTCACAGAGCGCATCCAGCTGTGCCTTCTGTCGGGTATCAGGTCGCGTGCATCTGATGTCACTGGGTACCAGCGCTGCAGCATGCCGGCGAGAAGGCTTATTAGACTGGGAGTTTGGCGTAGACTGCAGCATGCCGACGAGAAGGCTTATTAGACTGGGAGTTCGGCCGCTTTGTTGCTGGACAGCCGGGCTCATGGTCAAATAAGGTAAATTTCCCTGTTCTTCCTTGCTTTTGCCCATTAATTCATGCTATTGATGTGCTGATTTCTTCTTCCTGTTGCAGATGCCTTCTGATTCTGTCAGGGAGAGGAAATGCATATCCAAGCAAAATCACTGTGTATCCTGCAGTGAACCCTTGCCGGATGGCTATCCCTTTGATGATTGTGAATTTTGTTTCAAGAAAATGAAACCTGAGGTTCTGGTTAATCAATCAAAAAGGTGTATTAGTGGCCTTCAACATCTGGGTGATGGATGGCTATCTAATCTGTGTAATACCTGCTCTCCCACTGACGAGATTGAGTTTGAAGATGAAGCCAGAGATTTTTTTCTCTTGGATGCGGGAGCGTATGTCTAAGCCTGGTCCTTCCTGCAGTAAGAAGCGGCATTATAAGAGGGAAAGATCATTATAAGAGGGAAAGATCATTATAAGAGGGAAAGAGGGAAAAATACACCCTTCCACTTTAGAGTCTGAACCTGTCAGTTCTAAAAAGAAATGTAAGCATAAAAAGATAGTATTATCATCATCCTCTGATAGTTCTTCAAAATTGTCATATAAGAAAAAGAAGCATTCTAAAAGGGATATGTCGTCTTCCTCTTATTCCTCCAGTTCTTCTGACTCAGATCAGGTATCCAAGGATTATTATCTGTTTAAAACAGGATCTGCTGATAAGTTGAGTAAAAAAGTAAAGAAGGGTATGGAATCTGGGAAGCATGAATGTTCAGTTCAGGATAAGGAAAGTCTTTTTTTTATATTCCTAAGAGAAAATCTACAGGGTTACCTGGGCATCAAGTATTGCAGGGAATTATGGAAAAAGAGTGGAAGAAACCCAATAAACGGCTTGATATGGGATCTGGGTTTAGGAGAATGTATAAGCTTGACCCTTCAGTCTCTGAAGATTGGAATCAGCCTGGTAAGGTGGATCCAGCGATTACCAGGGTTTATAAAGAAAAGCCTTCTTTCCAGCAGATGACTCTGTATTATTGAAAGACGTCATGGATAAAAACAAAGCAGACACTCTGCTAAAAAGAGTACATGTCATCTTTACATAAAGCTGCTTTGTCTTCTTTTTCAGTGTCCAGAGCCATGAGGTTATGGTTAAACCACTTATCTCAAGATCTTCAGGAGTGTTCCTCTACACATCGCCTCAACGACAAAGGACGTATATTTACGTTCTCCGCCTGCTCCCGCGATATGCCTCGGGGTCACGCGGTGACCCAGCGTCGTATCGGGTCGGTCCCGGCGGCCATCAACAGCCGGGACCCACGGCTAATACAGGACATGACCGATCGCGGTGATGCCCTGTATTAACCCTTCAGACGCGGCGATCAAAGCTGACCATCGCGTCTGAAGCGAAAGTGAAACTATCCCGGCTGAACAGTCGGGCTGTTCGGGACCACCGCGGTGAAATCCAGTGTCCCGAACAGCTTACAGGACACTAGGAAGGAACCCTACCTGCCTCCTCGGTCTCAGATCGGCAAATGACAGCTCCGTGCCTGAGATCCAGACAGGAGCAGTCAAACGCCGATAACACTGATCACAGGCGTGTTAATACATGCCAGTGATCTGTGTAAAAGATCAGTGTATGTAATGTTATAGGCCCCTATGGGGGCTATAACATTGGGGGGGGGAAAAGTTTTAAAAAAAAGTGTTAATAAAGATCATTTAACCCCTTCCCTAATACAAGTTTGAATCACCCCCCTTTTCCCATAAAAAAATAAAACTGTGTAAATAAAAATAAACATATGTGGTATTGCTGCGTGCGTAAATGTCCGAACTATAAAAATATATCGTTAATTAAACCGCACGGTCAATGGCGTACACGTAAAAAAATTCAAAAGTCCAAAAAAGCTTATTTTTGGTCACTTTTTATACCATTCAAAAATGAATAAAAAGTGATCAAAAAGTCAGATTAAAACAAAAATAGTACCAATAAAAACTTCAGTATGAGCCCTCATACTGCCCTGTACGTGGAAAAATAAAAAAAAGTTATAGGGGTCAGAAGAGGATATTTTTAAACGTATACATTTTCCTGCATGTAGTTATGATTTTTTTCAGAAGTATGACAAAATGAAACCTATATAAGTAGGGTACCATTTTAAGCATATGGACCTACAGAATAATGATAAGGTGTCATTTTTACCGAAATTTGCACTGCGTAGAAACGGAAGCTCCCAAAAGGTACACAATGGCGTTTTTTCTTCGATTTTGTCGCACAATGATTTTTTTCCCGTTTCGCCGTGGATTTTTGGGTAAAATGACTAATGTCACTGCAAAGTAGAATTGATGACGCAAAAAATAAGTCATAATATGGATTTTTAGGTGGAAAATTGAAAGGGTTATGATTTTTAAAAGGTAAGTGAGCCACGATCTTACCCTGCGGGAGCCGGGTGGCCCGACAGGCTATGAGTAATGCCGGGGATAACTCCAGACATGCCTGAACAAAAGCATGTCACCGTACTCACTTCACTTACCCACATACCGATATCGCTAAAGGCCGAGTCAGCCCGCCTCAGAAGTAATCTCCCTGTACCTTATCCTGGAGATGGCTGACGAAAGCATCACGCCCTAGACAGCTGGCAGGTTACTGGCGACGCGATGCCTGCCCTACCCAAGACAGATTCCTGACCAGCGAGGCTCCGGGACTGTGAGTGGCTGCGGGAACATCAAAGGATTTGGCGGGAGATTCGAATCCGCAAAACGTCACGGACGCCAGCCGATCGGAAGCAGGGGTGGTATATACCCCCCTGCCCCCGCCCACAACCCCTAATGAGCCGCCTGATGTGTGAGGGGGGTGGAGATGTTACCGCCCCTCTCACAAATACAGCCTAATTAGGCTTTACACTTGCACAAAAGTTATGTAAGGCTGTGCATCAAAAACACTGCATAATGGCATATCCCCGCAAATCTGATGTGTCTTTTTATGTGGTAATAACTTTGGAATGCTTTTACTGAGCAATGCAATTTAAAGATTGTTTTTTCGTGACTTATTGTACTTTATATTAGTAGTAAATTTTTGTTGATACATGCAGCGTTTTTTGTGAAAAACTCAAAAATATCGTGAAAAATTAGCATTTTTCTAGATTGGAAACTATCTACTTGTAAGAGAAATAGTTATGCCAAATACATTTAGTTATTAATTCACATCTACAATATGTCTTTATGTTTGCATCATTTGTTATACATTCTTTTACTTTTTTAGGGCATTAAAAGGCTTATAATTAGAGATGAGCGAATCGAAGTTGACGAACACGAATTCCTTACGAATTTCATGAAAAATTTGATTCGCAACGAATGTGAGTATAGCCGCGATTCGCTTCATTAAACTTCATTTTACAGCGTTCCAGGCTATTAGAGACCTAAAATGGCGGATCCACATGTGAGTACATGGGGCAGGGGATTATGGGAGGGCGGGAAACAGCGGCGGGAATGAAGGTAGGCGGGATGACCCTGAATCACATGTGAGATGCAGCCTATCAGTATTCATTGACCCCTGTGATGTCACAGCCCTATATAATCGGCAGCCATCTTGCCTCTCTTCTTTTCATCTATGCACTCAGTGATAGAGAGAACAGGACTGCGTTTGTGTGAATAGCTTATACCACAGCGTACTACTGCAACTGCTAGTCGCATCAGCATTGGGGAAAGACAAGAGTGCAGAGTGCTTTGCTGTTCTCACTGAGAAGTATCATTGATATCTAAACCTCCTATATTGAGCATTGCAGCAGAGAGGGGCAGATAGCTGTTAGCTGCCTCATACAGATCAACAAGCTGCCTGAACTTTATGAACCATCTCATCTCCTCATTTTTCAGCCAAATTCAGTGTTTTTTTTTTTTTGCTCCACAAATCATCTGCTGCTCAGAATTGTGTGACAGAGTGCAATTTAGGGTTTAATCCCTGTTTTTTTTTTTTTTTTTTTTTTTTTGTGGTGCTGCACTGTTGGGTCCTGCTGCTGTTCACAAATACATTATTTTTCAGCGGACTGTAGTGCCCTCATACGTGCATAACACATGCCTACATCAAAGCAGTCTACTATTCTGTATCTGTAACAAGTCTAGATACAGGGAAAGTCCTGACTCCTGGCAAAAGTAATCACCTGCTGGTGTTTTTAAAAAAATACTTCTTTTTTCTGCGTATAGTTGCACATATTACTGCGCAACTATACGCACAGTAAATACATCCAAGTATTGTACCATTTTGTTCCTGTTAATCTGTCAAGGGGCTACATACTGTGAAAGTACAAACAATAGTATTCACCGGCTGGTGTTTTACAAAAATACAGATTTTTTTCTGCTTATAGTTGCGCATATTACTGCTCTCATCAGTGCATACCACATACGTACATCCAAGTATTGTACCATTTTGTACCTGTTAATCTGTCAAGGGCCTACATACTGTGAAAGGACAGCCATAAGTAATCACCTGCTGCTGTTCTAGACAAATACTGTTTAAAGAGTAGTGCAGCGTATTGTAATACCCACATATACGCACTAAGTATGTCAGGCAGAGAAGTGCAAGGATGTGCACAGAGGAGAGGCAGAGGCCTAAAGACTTCAGGCAGACTTGGCAGCAGACTAGGGGCGAGTGGCAGCAGGAGTCACAGAGAGAGGCCTGAGCTCCCGTTATCAGCCAGCGGTTGTGTCTCGACCAGCAACCCATCTGCCGTCATCGATTGGTTAACACGCTCATCCACATCATCACAAGTGACATCTGACACCCCCAGTCAACAGTAGGTGGGTTCCTCAGACACAACCCTCAGTTGGCATGGCCCAGGAGCAGTCCCTGTCCTCCCATTGCCTTTGTCCTATGCTGTTCTCTCTCCTAGAGAAGAATCTTATGCTGTGGGTTCAGCTCCACTATTCACTGAGGACGATCTAATAGAGGACAGTCAGCAGCTACTGCCCAGCCAAGAAGGGGAGGAGACATGCGCCGCTTGCTCCGCTAGGCGGCCAAGTAGTGATGCGGAGAGTGACGTGGGAGGCGGTGTTGCAAGGGTTCAGGGTCCTGAAGCAGACACTGTTGGGGTACCTGAGGAGGACATCAGTGACGTGGACACACCTGTTGATGATGATGAAGCCGATCGCAATTGGGAGCCAGGGGCAGAAGGGTCTTCATCTTCATCAGAAGAAGAGAGTTGCAGATTGCCCTTGAGGCAGCAAGGCGGTAGCACGGTTGGCAGTCAGCATGGTGGCAGGAGTGGAAATTCTGGAGCCAAATGTGCCCGGGGGAGACCACCTGCTTCGCAGCAGCCTATCTTTCCGGGAGGTAGTGTAACAGGGGTTCCTGGAGACTACGTCAGTAGCAGTCAATTAGTGCGGACTGTAGGTTGGAAAATCAGCTACTCGGCGGTGTGGCAGTTTTTCATCAGGCATCCGGAGGAGGTTCACGTAGCCACATGCAAGATATGTCGGCAGAAGGTGAAGCGTGGCCAGGGTCCCAATGTCGGCACCCCGGCCCTGTGTCAACACATGCTTCGCCACCATAAAGCGGCCTGGGAGAACCGTGGCTCCGATGTAGTGGTCCAGCCTGCTGCATCACCCAGTGCCTATCCGCTCCCTCCTTCATCCAGCCAAGGCTCCACCACCTCAGCCGAAGGGAGCTGTGTGTCAAACCCTCCTTCTGTCGCTCCAGATGCTCTTTCTCCTCCCGCTTTTAGTCAGCCATTCCGCCAACAATCAATCAGCGAAGCCATGTCCAAGAGACAACAGTATGCGCCCACTCATTCAACGGCGCAAAAGTTGAATGTGCTCCTGTCCAAGTTGCTGGTGCCGCAGTCCCTCCCTTTTCAAGTGGAGGACTCTGCACCTTTCAGAGAATTGATGGATTGTGCTGAGCTGAGGTGGAGAGTCCCAAGCCGTCATTTTTTTTGCGAAGAAGGCAGTACCAGCCCTGCATAAGTTTGTACAAGAGAAGATGGGCCAGTCCTTGAGCCTGTCGGTGTGTTCAAAAGTGCACGGCAGCGCCGACGTGTGGAGCTGTAACTACAGGCAGGGACAATACTTGTCTTTTACGGCCCACTGGGTTAATGTGGTTCCTGCACAGCCACAACAGCAACTTGGACCGCTTTCTCCTCCACGCTCTCACTCTCAGGCAGTTGGTCCTGTTACAGTGTGCGATGCCGCCTCCTCATCCTCCGCCGTGTCCTCGGCCTCCACTGCATGTCCAAATCTCGGTGGCCCTTCATCGTACCATGTGTGTAGGGCACGGCGGTGTCAAGCTGTTCTTCACATGGTTTGCCTTGGCGAACGGAGTCACACAGGGGAGGAACTGCTAAAATTAATTCGTAAAGAAATCCGAGTATGGCTTACTCCACGAAATCTGGAAATGGGAACCATGGTGACCATGAGCGGGAAGAACATCGTGTCTGCGCCTCGACAAGGGAGTGTGAAACATGCGCCCTTCATGGCACACTTGTTGACTCTGGTTGTCAAGCACTTCCTCAAGTCTTCACCCCATTAGCAAAACATCCTGAAAATGGCAAGGAAACTGTGCATGCACTTCAGCCACTCGTACACCGCCAAGCACACCTTCCTTGAGCTGCAACGTCAAAAACGGTATACCACAACATAGTCTTATTTGTGACGTTGCCACACGTTGGAATTCCATCCTCTATATGTTGGACAGACTATATGAACAAAGAAAAGCCATCACTGATTTCTTGATGATCCAAGCAGATAGGAGTACTCCCCGTGTAACTTCAATGTGAACCAGTGGCAGCTAATACGTGACACCTGCCGTTTGCTGAGGCCCTTTGAGGAAGCCACATTATTTGTAAATTGCCTGGATTACGCCATGAACGACATAATTCCACTCCTACATTTCCTACAACAAATGATTAAAACGATGGCTGGTCACGGCACTGGAGACATTGTGCCTACATCTCAAGGCTACATGAGCCCTGTGGGGGCTGAACTGGAGGAGGAGGATGAGGGGCAGAGTGGAGCACAGTTTAGGTTGGATGAGATGGCCGATGTTTCTAGTCATCGGACAGGAGAGGAGGAGCAGGAGCAGCCAGAGGAGCTGGAGGGTTATGAGGAAGGCGAGACAGAGGACCCAGACACACCTTGGCAGTATGCAGTGGAGATGGAGGCAGGTAGTCCCTCTGAGTCACTGGCGCAAATGGCACGATGCATGCTCAGTTGCTTGCGTAGTGACCCCTGAATTGTCAAAATTCGTCAGCGGGATGACTTCTGGATTTCCACCTTATCGGACCCTCGCTACCGTCCCAGAATGGGGGCCTTTTTTACACCCATTGAGAGGGAGGACAAACTGACCTACTACAGAGAGATCCTACGTAGTCAGTTGGCCGATGCCTATAGGCCACATGGCCCATCCACTAGCAGGTCTGACTTGGGGGGCCCTCTGCGCTCACCTTCCACTGCCATGTCTGCTGGGGAGGGGTGGCAGGAGCAGTACCAGCTCAATCAGCAGCAGCCTGAGTCTAGTCGCTGATGAGTAGCTTTCTTCACCCGCATAGTGAAGCAACTCATCAGCAGCAGGTAGACATGGAGCAGGACCTGAACCAGCAGGTGGTGGCATACCTTGACATGGCCATGCCAACAAACATTGAAGTTCCGCTGGACTTCTGGGCAGCCAAACTTGATTGATGGCTGCAACTTGCATGAGTTTGCCCTGGAAAAGCTGTCCTGCCCGGCCAGTAGTGTGCCGTCAGAGCGGGTGTTTAGTGCGGCTGGGGCCAGTCACCCCAAGGCGAACTCGTCTGTCCACTAAAAATGTGGAGAGACTGGCGTTTGTCAAGATGAATCAGGGATGGATCAGCCAGGATTTCCAGCCACCAATGCCAGATGCCTCAGAGTAGATTGACCATGCTGCTACACCAACACTTCCCAATTATGGTTATGAAACCCTCTTGGGTTATCAATTAGGGTTATGAAACCCTCTTTGGTAATGCAAATGCCTGCTCCTGGCTGATCCGCCGGTGTCTTTCAGGAACTACTTGCCTCACTGACGCTTCTGGCCTTGGGCCTTTAATTTTTGGATGTTTAGCAGTAGCTAAATACATGCTTAATGCAAATTTCAACATTGATCTTTCCATGTAAGGGGTTATGAAACCCTCTTGGGGACTGCGAATGCTTGCTCCCGACTAATCCTGTGTCTTTCAGGAACTACTTGCCTCACCGATGCTTCTGGCCTTGGGCCTTTAATTTTTGGATGTTTAGCAGTAGCTTAATACATGCTGAATGCAAATTTCAACATTGATCTTTAGTGAAGGGGTTATGAAACCTTCTTGGGTACTGCGAATGCCTGCTCCTGACTAATCCTGTGTCTTTCCGGAACTTCTTGCCTCACTGAGTCTTCTGGCCTTGGGCATTTAATTTTTGGAAGTTTAGCAGTAGCTAACACATGCTTAATGCTAATTTCAACAATGATCTTTTAATTTTCGGCGCTCTGCCAGGGCCGTTGCCGATCCAAGTACCCCACTAAACCATCCAATTGGTAGTAGAGACAGGCAGTATGTACAAAGGCCAGGGACTTAATGAACCCGAGCTTATGACCCGCACTTAGTTGGAATTCTTCTTTCATGGCAAATAAATGCAATCCCCGATCCCTATCACGAACGGGGTTGAGCAGGTTACCCGCACTTGTCGGTGAAGGATACACACCCTTGGCCGTTCAGTCTAGCGTGCGTGCAGCCCCGGACATCTGAGGGCATCACACACCTGTTATTGCTCGATCTCGCGATTGATCGTGCAATGTAAGGGGTTATGAAAGCCTTTTGGGTACTGCTGATGCCTACTCCTGACTGCTCCTGTGTCTTTCAGGAACTACTTGCCTTCATGATGCTTCTGGGCTTGGGGCTTTAATTTTACGATTTGTGAAATAGATACATACATGCTTAATTAAAATTTCTACATTTATGGTGCAATGTATGGGGCTATTAAACCCTCTTGGGTACAGTTTTTTTCAAA
This sequence comes from Hyla sarda, assembly GCF_029499605.1. Lineage (NCBI taxonomy): Eukaryota > Metazoa > Chordata > Amphibia > Anura > Hylidae > Hyla > Hyla sarda. The sequence continues at coordinate 42,477,758 of NC_079198.1, forward strand.
TTTTATGATAAACTTCTCAGTAATAAGCTTGAATTTTCAAGAATAATAACCATTACACCATTGAACGCTTGTTGTGTATGCTTTTTTTAATTAAAATTGTCAATAATAGTACGGAGATGGATGAACTCTGCTTCTTTATTACAGAAAACATTACTTTAGAGAAGAATGTCTTTTTGTGGTCCACCGTCCTGCATTATAGAGTCTTCTGGACTCTTGGATATGCGCTTGTTCTTAAACAAAGGTACAAACATCTCACGGCCACACGAGCCCTGTGGATTTGATCCTTCGTACCCACACGCTGGGGTCTGGGACACTCAAAAAATTATGGCGCTGCTGGGCCTGGGAATTTCAAATTTTTTCATAGGTAGCACCCGCTATCCAAATTCTTTTTGAAAATATGGTTTACTGATGCCGCTGCTGGGCCTGGGTCTGGGAATTTCTAATTTTCTCTTAGATAGCAACTGCTATCCAAAATATTCTTCATAAATTTCTAAACTTGTTGTGTTTTTTGGGGGGGATTGTGAAGCCCTGCTGTGTACTCGTGCATCAGCCAACTATAGGTTGTGTCATTCAGGCAATATATAGTTTACTGATGCCGCTGTTGCGCCTGGGTCTGGGAAATTCTAATTTTCTCATAGGTAGCACCCGCTATCCAAAATCTTCGGTTTAAATTTCTGAATTCATCTTTTAATCTTAGGGATTGTGAAGACCTAGTGCCTACTCATGCTGCGCCAACACCTCCACACTGTGTCATTCAGTCACTATTTGGTCTCCTCATGCTTCAGCCTCATCCAAGCTGTGTCATTCAGCCACTATATGGTGTCCTCACTGCCAACACCTCCACGCTGTGTCATTCAGTCACTATATGGTCTCCTGACACTGATGCCACCACCAGGCTCTGTCATTGTGCTGCTGTGCGGCAGTGATTCTAAAAGTGATGCCGGTAATCTGCATGTTATTCTGAATAACAGTATTATTTCACTACCCCAGCACACTCCATATGCGTTTTAGAACACAGCAAAGTGTTCTATACCCCAATTGAGGCTGTATGTAGGCTAGAAATCGCCTTTTTTAATATAGATTCACCACAAAAAAATTTAGTATTGAAACAAACTTTTTCGGAAAATTTGGCGAATCGGCCAAATCGAATTTTTCATTATACACAGCATTTTTTCACATTTTCATTGTAATTTCAAAATAAATTTTTTTTTGTGAAGTGGATTTGAGGGGCCTGTATGCTAGAAACCCCAAAAATTCACCCCATTTTTAAAAACGGCACCCTTCAAAGTATTCAGAATTACACTTACAAATGTTATTAACCCTTTAGGTGGTTCACAAGAATAAAGCAAATTGAAGGGACATTTTTACATTTCAAATTTTCTTTTGCATTTTTCTTGTTTCAACAATTTTTTTTCGTGACATGGAAGGTATTAACAAAAAAAAAAAATCAAATGTATATGTATTACCCCAATTCTAAAGATTTTAGAAATATCTCATATGTCTTTTTTGTGTGCTCCCTGACTCACACACAGGCCTAAGACATGATGCAGAACATATGCAGAACATATTAGGCCGTGGTCATATACCACTTTTTGGGCACACAGCAGGGCACAAAAGGAATGCAGTGCCTTTTGGCAATTTGGATGCAGATTTTGCAGAATGTGTTTTCTCACACCAGCTGCATTTGCAGTGCCCACCATGGTACCAGTACAGTGGAAAACCCCCACAAGTGACCCCATTTTGGAAACTACACCCCTCAGAGAATTAATTTAGGGTGGTAGTGAGCATTTTGACCTCACAGGGATTGAGGATAGTTTTTAACATTAGGCCATGAAAATAATATTTGTCATTTTTATGCACAAATTGCACATTTAGCACAAGTTGGCTCATTTTCACAAGGAATGCAGTAATAACAGCACCCCAAACTTTGTTACTCAACTTCTCCTGAACATGCCAGTACCCCATTTTCAGCATGTTTTCTTCTGACTGGGCAGACAGCAAGGCTCAAGAGAGATAGCACCTAGCCCAAGTTCCGGTCTACTTTGGTCATATTTATTGCACTGTGCTTTTATTACAGAGGCTTAGAGGTGTAATAATTGCAAAAACAGCAGAGAAATTACCCCATTTTAAAATCTACACCCTTCAAGGAATTCATAAAAGGGGTATTGAGCGTTTTGATCCAACAGAGGTCTTCCAAAAGCTAATGCTCTTAGGGATTGTGCTAAAGGAAAATTGTGATTGCGTCAGAGATCTGCTATTTAAGTTCCAAATACGTTGTGCTTACCTTACACAGATTTTGCTGGAATGGTTTTGGGGTGCAATGAAAAAAATTGCGGCATGCTGTACCGCACATTTTGCTGGAATGGTTTTGGGGTAAAATTAAAATGATTACGTAATGGGTTATGGGTGCCAAATTGAGGTTGGATTTTAGATGTGGGGACGTAATAGAAACTGCAGAGAATGGGGATGAAAAGGTGATAGTAGGGTTAACAAAAGAAACTTGGTAATCTAGGGATTTGTGGCACTCTTTGAAACAATCTTTTATGCACAGGCCAGGGTTATTGGGGCAAGTTTCACAGTGGAAAAGTGGTGTCCTTTCTGATGCCTTTTTTGTAGCAGACTCTACATCTCTTTAGGGTCCTTCCCTTTTTTCTGCTAGAGGGGATAACATTGGGAAAATGTTGGCCAGGTACAATACGGTTGTACCCCGCTGATGAGGTACTGGGGCACTCCTCCTCTCTGTGTCCACAAATGAGGGCCTTAATAACAATTTCTTGAAACTCAAGAAAAGTTCCTGTCCCACCTGCATTACGTGATAGCACATATGCATTGTACAGTGCCATCTGCACAATGTGCACCACAAGCTTTTTGTACCAGGCCTTTGTTTTTCTCATGGCACTGTATGGTTTTAGGACTTGATCAGATAAGTCCACCCCTCCCATGTATTTGTTATAATCCAGAATGCAATCTGGCTTGGAGACGGTGGAACGTGTGCCTCGTACTGGGACAGTGGTGGAGCCGCTGTCATGGATGGATGTCAATATAAGGACATCTCTTGTGTCTTTATATTTTAGCAGCAAGAGGATATTGCTGCAAAGTGCCCTGGTCTCGCCTCTTGGCAGTGGTTGCGCAATATGTGTTTTGGGGAGGCCTCGCTGGCTCTTGCGAACAGTGCTACAGGCGACAGTAAGCACTGAGAGGCAGGCTTGAATAAAAATAGTCCATGTATAGGTGATACCCTTTGTCTAAATGTGGGTACACCATGTCCCAGACAATTTTCCCACATACTACAAGAGAGGGGGGGCATTCGGGGGGGGACGCAATAATGCTGTCTTTTCCTTCGTACACTCTAAATTTAAGAGTGTACCTCGAGATGCTTTTGCACAGATTGTACAATTTAATTCCGTACCTGGCCCTCTTATTCTGCAGGTACTGACGGAATTTAAGCCGGCCTTTGAAGTGGACTATGGACTCATCCACACAAATATCCTTTTCTGGGATATATGCCTCTGAAAATTTGGCACTGAAATGGTCAATTATTGGCCGAAGTTTATAGAGGCGATCAAAAGAGGGGTCATTTGGGGGTGGGCATTGGGTACTGTCACTGTATTGGAGGAATTTGAGAATTGCCTCAAATCTTTTGCGGAACATTGTGTTGCTGTGCAGTGGGGTGTGGTACAGAATGTCCGCACTCCAATACTGCCTCGTTTCCGGCTTTTTCACTATGCCCATGTGGAGAACAAGGCCCCAAAATTTAATCAGGAGTGACGGGGGTTCAGTTTAAATATGATGAAGTGGGGTTCTGGGCCAAAATTTGTTGGGCATATAAATTGGTCTGTTGTACAATTATGTTGACCAATTCATCCAAATTATTATTTTTTTTTTTTCAAATAATCAATTTCAGTAAGACCATCTGGACTGAACTGGATTCCTGAGCTGACCATTAACTCAGGAATCTGGGCCTCAATTTTCTGGCACTGGTGTCCACACAGGGTCACTTGGTTCAGGTGCTGGCTCAGGCAGTGTCCTGCGACGCCTTTGTCGTGGTTCCTCATCACTACTGGAGGACGAAAAGAAGAATGGGGCATATTCCTCTTCTGAATCACTGGCCATCTCTGAATCAGAGGCAAGAATGTCATAAGCCTCTTCTACTGTGAACAACCTTTGCGATGAGCGGGTTGGTCAGGACATTTTTTGTGTTTCAAATTTGGGGTGGGGTGTATGTTGTGATTTAAGAGGGGGGGGGGTGGGTGGATGGGTGGGTGTGTGTGTGTGTGTGTGTGTAAGAGTAGTATAGTAATATTGTATTAACGTCCCTAAAGCTCTGCCTATTTTGGGAACCTAAGCTCTAATATATATTTATTTTTATTTTAACCAAAAAACGGACACCAACTCCTACAGCCTAAATCTAGATGTCCGCTACTCTAACACCCTGCTTATTACAGGAACCTAAACTCCAATGCTAAAGTGTATGTGTGTGTATATATTTTTTTTTTAACCCAAAAAAACGGACATCAACTACTATCGTCTAAACATCCGCTACCTAATAACCTGCCTATAACAGAAACCTACTCCTCACAACTAATTAGATTATATATATATATATATATATATATATATATACACACACACATACAAACACACCTGTTTTTTTGTTTTTTTTTAGAACAGAAAAAAAAAAAGGAACAATCCTCTACAAACACTATAGTGGTGGGTGACGAAACCCCCCTGGGTCCCAACACAAAATGCCGGGGAGTTGGCTATGGTGGCCATTATTGTTATACTGTGTCTGGTGAGTTTGTGAATTTCTCCTCCCCCTAATCAGAATGTGTTCTTTTACAGTTGTGTACATATGATATTTCATTAAGCAATTTTGGCAGTGTTGGTTTTAATACTGGTTTTAATCCACTTGCACTTTATTATATGAATCCTGTAATACACAATGCACTATTTGCACTTTGAACTTAGTCTATTTTTATGATATTTTGTATTTTATTCACAATAATCATGTAATTGGTTCACATTGGTACCCCTATTTATATGTGTGTATACCCTTTGAATGTGCACTGCTTGAAAAAGACTGGGGGAGCCTAGTCGAAACGTCACTTGCTATAAAAACACTTTTCAATATGGAATAAACCACAAGATTTTTTTCACTTTATTTCGTGTGCTGCGGATTTCTCCTTTTTTTGATTGTATCAACGGTGAGCTTCTGACCAAAGCTCCAACATCTGCGTGCACCACCAACATATTTTTTTTTTTTACCATTTTGGGTGTGCTGTTCATCTTCTATCTATCTCTCTATCTATATTTTTTTTTATAAAAAAAAAAAAAAGCGGACGTCAACTACTATCGCCTAAACATCCGCTGTAGTGACGGATGACTAAACCCGCCTGGGTCCCAACACAAGATGGCTGACTATCAGAGATAGCCACCATCTTACCAGGCGCGACGCAGCACTTTTAGTGGCAGCCAATATAATACATGACGTACATGTAAGTCATGGGTCGGAAAGGAGTTAAAGAAGCGCAAAAATAATGTGCAAACTTTCACAAAATGCTAATTTATACCACTTCTGCCTTGCAAAACTGACATTCTACAGCAAGTTCTGACAGTATTTTTTTTGTGCTAAATTTGTCAAAGTCTGTGCGTCGTTTTGATAAATTTGGCACACAAAGGCCAAAAACACAGCAAAAGAAAAATGCTAGAAAAGGGGGCTGCACACAGACACATATTGATAAATCTCCCCCACAGAAAGGAGACAGAGGGAGAGGATGTTGTTCATAGTGGCTTAAAGAAAGGAGAGTTGGTAAAGTATACATATCACACATCAGGCAGTAGATAAGGAGGGTCACCAATTTCTTATCATGTGTTAATTTTATTAAATTCAATTAAAATGTAAAGTCTTCTTGAGAAAGCCACACTTGAGTGGCGAAACATGTAGGAGTGGACAGTGTTTATTTTAGCAGCAGTTCTCTTTATCTCCCTGTGGATTAAAACTAAACTCAAAAAAGCAGATGGGTAGCTTTATTGTTTGGTGGCTAAGGCCACGCTAGGCCCATAGCCTGTGGTGGTATATCCAGGCTAGTGGGATATCCAGTTTAAAGTGATTGAAGAACCACGAACCCCAACATTGTATGCCAATCATATCACCCTATAAATAAAAGGGGACATTTCTAGTCTCCTACGCTGATACTATTGATCATTGATTGTACATACAATAGCCCTGCCACAAGTTCATGCTACCATGCACCATTTTTTGATGTCAAGGAATTTATAAATAATAAAACTAGACAGATTGTAGTTTAAATCCCTTTGCACTCACTTCATACATTTTAACCCCTTCAGGACCAAGCCCATTTTGGCCTTAAGGACCAGAGCGTTTTTTGCACATCTGACCACTGTCACTTTAAACATTAATAACTCTGGAATGCTGTTAGTTATCATTCTGATTCCGAGATTGTTTTTTCGTGACATATTCTACTTTAACATGGTGGTAAATTTTTGTGGTAACTTGCATCCTTTCCTTGTGAAAAATCCTAAAATTTGATGAAAAATTTGAAAATTTTGCATTTTTCTAACTTTGAAGCTCTCTGCTTGTAAGGAAAATGTATATTACAAATAAAAAAATTTTTTATTCACATATACAATATGTCTACTTTATGTCTGCATCATAAAAGTGACGAGTTTTTACTTTTGGAAGACACCAGAGGGCTTCAAAGTTCAGCAGCAATTTTCCAATTTTTCACAAAATTTTCAAACTCACTATTTTTCAGGGACCAGTTCAGGTTTGAAGTGGATTTGAAGGGTCTTCTTATTAGAAATACCCCACAAAAGACCCCATTATAAAAACTGCACCCCCCAAAGTATTCAAAATGACATTCAGTCATCATTTTAACCCTTTAGGTGTTTCACAAGAATAGAAGCAAAGTGAAGGAGAGAATTCACAATCTTCATTTTTTACACTCGCATGTTCTTGTACACCCAATTTTTAAATTTTTACAAGGGGTAAAAGGAGAAAATGTATACTTATATTTGTAGCCCAATTTCTCTCGAGTAAGCACATACCTCATATGTCTATGTAAAGTGTTCGGCGGGCGCAGTAGAGGGCTCAGAAGGGAAAGAGCGATTAGGGGATTTTGGAGAGTACGTTTTTCTGAAATGGTTTTTGGGGGCATGTTGCATTTAGGAAGCCCTTATGGTGCCAGAACAGCAAAAAACCCTCACATGGCATACCATTTTGGAAACTAGACCCCTTGAGGTACGTAACAAGGAATAAAGTGAGCCTTAATACCCCACAGGTGTTTCACGACTTTTGCATATGTAAAAAAAAAAAATTTTTTTTTCACTAAAATGTGTGTTTCCCCCCAAATTTCACATTTTTCCAAGGGTTAATAGCAGGAAATACCCCCCAATATTTGTAACCCCTTCTCTTCTGAGTATGGAGGTACCCCATAAGTTGACCTGAAGTGCACTATGGGTGAACTACAATGCTCAGAAGAGAAGGAGTCATGTTTGGCTTTTTGAGAGCAAATTTTGCTCGGGGGGCATGTCGCATTTAGGAAGCCCCTATGGTGCCAGAACAGCAAAAAATACCCACATGGCATACCATTTTGGAAACTAGACCCCTTGAGGAATGTAATAAGGAATAAAGTGAGCCTTATTACTCCACAGGTGTTTCATGACTTTTGCATATGTAAAAAAAAAAAAAAAAAAAATCCGCTAAAATGTGTGTTTCCCCCCTAATTTCACCTTTTTGCAAGGGTTAATAGCAGAAAATACTCCCCAAAATTTGTAACCCCATCTCTTCTGAGTATGGAGGTACCCCATAAGTTGACCTGAAGTGCACTATGGGCGAACTACAATGCTCAGAAGAGAAGAAGGAGTCATATTTGGCTTTTTGAGAGCAAATTTTGCTCGGGGAGCATGTCGCATTTAGGAAGCCCCTAAGGTGCCAGAACAGCAAAAAAAAACACACACATGGCATACCATTTTGGAAACTAGACCCCTTGAGGAACGTAACAAGGGGTACAGTGAGCATTTGCCCCCCACTGGTGTCTGACAGATCTTTGGAACAGTGGGCTGTACAAGTTTTCATTTTCATGGACCACTGTTCCAAAGATCCGTCAGACACCTGTGGGGGGTAAATTCTCACTGCACCCCTCATTACATTCCGTGAGGGGTGTCGTTTCCGAAATGGGGTCATATGTGGGGTTTTGTTTTTTTTGCGTTTGTCAAAACCGCTGTAACAATCAGCCACCCCTGTGCAAATCACCTCAAATGTACATGGTGCGCTCTCCCTTCTGGGCCTTGTTGTGCGCCCCCAGAGCACTTTGCGCTCACATATGGGGTATCTCTGTAGTCGGGAGAAATTGCGTTACAAATTTTGGGGGGCTTTTTTCCCCTTTTACCTCTTGTGAAAATGTAAAGTATAGGGCAACATCAGCATGTTAGTGTAAAAAATAAAAAAAATTTACACTAACATTCTGGTGTAGACCCCAACATTTCCTTTTCATGAAGGGTTAAAGAAGAAAAAGCCCCCCAAACCTTGTAACGCAATTTCTCCCGAGTACAGCGATACCCCATATGTCGCCCTAAACTGTTGCTCTGAAATACGACAGGGCTCCAAAGTGAGAGCGCCATGTGCATTTGTGGCCTAAATTAGGGATTTGCATAGGGGTGGACATAGGGGTATTCTACGCCAGTGATTCCCCAAACAGGGTGCCTCCAGCTGTTGCAAAACTCCCAGCATGCCTGGACAGTCAATGGCTGTCCGACAATACTGGGAGTTGTTGTTTTTCAACAGCTGGAGGCTCTGCTTTGGAAACAGTGGTGTACCGGACGTTCTTATTGGGGGAGGGGGGCTGTGTAAGGGTATGTGTATATGTAGTGTTTTTAACTTTTTATTTTATTTTGTGTTAGTGTAGTGTAGTGTTTTTAGGGTGCAGTCACATGGGCGGGGGATTACAGCGAGTTTCCCAGCGCAAAATTTGCTGCATCTCAAGATGCGAGAAACCCACTGTAAAAGCCTCGCCCATGTGAATGTACCCTGTACATTCACGGGGGTGGCGGGGCGGGGGGTGGCTTGCATCAGCTGTTGCAAAACCACAACTCCCAGCATGCATGGTCTGTTAGTGCATGCTGGGAGTCATAGTTTTGCAACAGCTGGAGGCACACAGGTTAGGAAACACTGAGTTAGAAACAGACAATGTTTCCCAACCAGTGTGTCTCCAGCTGTTGCAAAACTACAACTCCCAGCATGCCCAGACAGCTGAAGGGCATGCTGGGAGTTGTAGTTCGGCAACATCTGAAGGGCCAGATGTTGCTTAACTAAAACTCCCAGCATGCCTGGACAGTCATTGCATGCTGGGAGTTGTAGTTTTGCAACAGCTGGAAGAGCACAGATTGGAGACCATTATACAATGGTCTCCAAACTGAGGCCCTCCAGATGTTGCAAAACTACAACTCCCAGCATGCCCAGACAGCCAAAGGCTGTCTAGGCATGCTGGGAGTTGTAGTTTTAAGACTCCTAGAAGCAGCAGTGAAGATCCTCACTGCTGCCTCTGAGGACCACATACTTACCCGTCGCTGCTCGTCCACGTGGCCGGTCCCGCGCTGCTCCTCGGTCCCGCCGCTGGATCAGGTAAGTCCGCCGGTCCCCACGTGTTCCCCCCGTGTGCCGCAGGTCCCCGCGAGCCCCTGCAGCCTTCGTCCCCCGTTCTGCCCGACTTCCAGGGGCGGGCAGTGCGGGGGATCTGAACTTTCACCCCAGATCACTGTGATTGGTCCACAGGGACCAATCACAGTGATCGCTGACCAGGACCATCAATTGATGGTCCTGGGGGTGAAGCAGAAGTTGTCCCCTGCTGGAAACAGCGGGACTTCTGCCAGTTAACCCGTGCGATGCTGCGCATCGCCGGGTTAACTGCATGTCATTTATAAACGCCGGGATGCGCGAACGCACTGCACAACCCGGCGTTTATATATGACATTCTGCGGGAAGGGGTTAATAGAATTTAATAAAGTGAGTGCAAAGGGATTTAAACTACAAAGATGGACAGCCTGGAACGACTAACAACTAACCCTCCCCACTGGACAGTCCCTGCAGCATAGATGGCCGAAGATGGATGGCCTAGCCCATCCCCTCACAGCTAAGCCAGAAGCTGAGTGGGGCGTTTTCAGCACAAAAAATCATGCTGAAAAACTCGAGTATATACGGTACCTGTGCCGTATGGGCAATACCAGGGGCAATTACAGCGGCATTAGGTCTGACTCACAGCCTGCTCACAGTTCACTTTAGTGTGGCTAAGCACACATACAGTGGGTGGAGGGAGGAAGGCTATGAGCCCCACCCAAGTCGGCTGATATGCTGCTGGCCTCACAGGATCACCAAAATGCTGCCTATAAGTGATTAAGGCACATTAAATTAGGAATTTATACACCTCCAAGTACAAGATATACAGGGCTCTCCCTATGCTTATTAGCCTTTTGAAATGCATACCCTTTGGTGGTTTGGATCTGAATGCGGATTTAAATGTACCGGTCAATCCAGAATGCAAATAGTCTGCAGAATATATTTGGATACATTTAAAAAGGGTTGTTCACAGTGTTCAATGTTAGTTACAGGGAATAAAGAAATGACAGCTATTGCTAGATGACCAGACATAAAATCTGGTAGTCACAAATACTTTATAGTTTTTATTTTATTTTATTTTTTTTATAAAAATAAAACAGAGCTCGTATGAATTCCTCTCCAGAAAATATCACATTAACATGAAGTGTAAAGTGAATTAAAAGACAAATTAGAAACATAAAATGTTCAATATTTAACAAAAATCCTGCTTCATCTTCTTCAAAACAGCCAATGTAACAGTACCCATTCCAGGTACACAGAAAAGAAATGTCACTGCATTGTTGTAAAAAGGGAGGATGGGCCCCATTGTTAACCACGTGACAGCTTCTCTGACACAACTATTAGTCATATAATATACTAGGGATGGCCTTTAAGCAGCAGCAAGGTCATTAGGAACCCTTCAAGTACAGACCATGGTGGATGTCACACATCATAGAAAAGTCGAACCAGTTGGTATCGAATTAAGAAGGCACAGCAGCTTCCTAGAACCTGTCAAAGTAAACACATTTTAAGTGCACTTTCCTTTTTCTATTCTTTACATTGCATTTATTCTTTATATATTGATAAATTCATCAGCAAGATTTTTTTATTATATATTTTTCATTCATGAAATCATACAGTAGGGAGATTGCAATGGCAACATGATTGTAAACAGGAGTGGATGATGACAAGAGTTAAACTCTGCCTTACTGTACACCAGTATTAGCAGGTAGTGTGATTGGCTGAGGAAGTTAGCTGTAGTTCTCAGCATATCATAAATTCATATCAATAATTCTACACTAGTATAGCTCTTTCTTGTATAACTATCACTACACAATTAGAGATGAGCGAACTTACAGTAAATTCGATTTGTCACGAACTTCTCCGCTCAGCAGTTGATGACTTTTCCTGCATAAATTAGTTCAGCTTTCAGGTGCTCCGGTGGGCTGGAAAAGGTGGATACAGTCCTAGGAGACTCTTTCCTAGGAATGTATCCACCTTTTCCAGCCCACTGGAGCACCTGAAGGCTGAACTAATTTACGCAGGATAAGTCATCAACTGCCGAGCCGAGAAGTTTGTGACAAATCAAATTTACTGTAAGTTCGCTCATCTCTACACACAATCATTAGGAGTTACTGTGGGTGTCCTGTGAACCTGAATCACTGTAAAACCATACAGAAAAGCTTAAAGAAATGGGAGAGGTTACACATGGTTTAAAACAAGGTTTTGAAGTGATTATGGTGCCTGTAGCCTTCCTTTAACCCCTTAAGGTCCAAGCCCATTTTGACCTTAAAGGGGTTCTCCCTTGTTTATACTGGTTTTTTGTTATTATGTTTGTGTGTTATGTGTGTATAAGTATGTGTTTTTTTTATGTGTGTTGTGATTATGTATATATGTATTTTCTTACCTTTTGTGAAGATCCAGAAGCTGGTCCCTTTTTCTTCCAGTGGCTTGCTGTGTACCTCGGCCTCCGCCATGTTGTTTTCGGTACGTGGGATGTCGGGGGGTGTGTTCTTGCTTCTGTCCTTCCTATCTTCTGAGGTCAGAGGCGAATCTTTTCTTCCTGTTTCTTCCGTGGCTCAGCGACGAATCTGCGGCCTCTTCCAGTGCATGCGCAAGTAGTTTTTTTTTTTACCAATAAAGTTTTTTTTGTCTAATTGACAAACTGTCTGCGCATGCGCGAGTACGCAAGTGCTACGCTAACAGCGTAGCGTACGTTAGGTCTACGCTAATAGTGTAGCTTCGCGCAAGCACAGACAGTTTGTCAATTAGACCAAAAAAACTTTATTGTTTAAAAAAACAAAACGTGCATGCGCCGGAAGAGGCCGCAGATTCGTCGCTGAGCCACGGAAGAAACAGGAAGAAAAGATTTGCCTCTGATGTTAGAAGATAGGAAGGACAGAAGCAAGAACACACCTCCCCGACATCCCACGTACCTAAAACAACATGGCGGAGGCCGAGGTACACAGCAAGCCACTGGAAGAAAAAAGGGACCAGCTTTCGGATCTTCACAAAAGGTAAGAAAATACATATATACATAATCACAACACACAACACATACTTATACACACAACCATAATAACAAAAACAGTATAAACAAGGGAGAACCCCTTTAAGGACCAGGCCAATTTTATTTTTGCATTTTCGTTTTTTCCTCCTAGTCTTCTAAAAATCGTAACTCTTATATTTTCATCCACAGACTGCGGTAGTTTGAGGGCTTGTTTTTTTTTTTTTTTTGCGCAACCAGTTGACCTCTGTAATGACACCACCATGACATTTTACCATAAAATGTATGGCGCAACAAAAAAAATTACATTTGTGAGGGGAAATTAAAGAGAAAACCGCAATTTAGCAAATTTTGGAGGGTTTCATTTTCACGCTGTACAATTCACGGTAAAAAATAACGTGTTCTTTATTCTGTGGGTCAATACGATTAAAATGATACCTATGATTATATACTTTTCTATTATTGTTGCGCTTAAAAACAAAAAAATTCGCTAACTTTTTAACCAAATCAGTATGTTTAAAATCTTTCTATTTTGACCTATAACTTTTTCATTTTTCAGTACAAGTAGCGGTATGAGGGCTCATTTTTTGCGCCATGATCTGTACTTTTTCTTGGTACCACATTTGTGGTCCGTCAAGCAGCCTCCCATAGACTTGCATTGAGGGGGCGGGGCGAGGCATGACGTCACACGAGGTGGAGTCGTGACGTCACGCTCGTCCGCCATTGTGATCGGGCTCCGAAGCCTCCAGCGTTGCCGGTGTGAGGTGGAAGGCTGTACAGGTGGGTGCAGCAGCCGAGATCCCGGGGGCCCCCAGCAGCGGGACCCCGGCGATCTGACATCTTATCCCCTATTCTTTGGATAGGGGATAAGATGTCTAGGGGTGCGGAGTACCCCTTTAAATGGGCACTATCAGATTCAAAAACTTTTTATATGTTGTATATCTTGGCAAAACATTAACCTTTCTAAAATACTTAAACTTTATTTCCTTTTTTATAGAAACCATGGCTTGATTAAAAAAAAATCATGGCTTGATAAAAAAAAAAAAATCCATGGCTTGATAAAAAAAAAAAAAAATCCATGGCTTGATGATAAAAAAAAAAACATGGCTTGATGATAAAAAAAAACCTTGGCTTGATAAAAAAAAAACCATGGCTTGATAAAAAAAAAAACCCATGGCTTGATAAAAAAAAAACCCATGGCTTGATAAAAAAAAAAACCCATGGCTTGATAAAAAAAACCATGGCTTGATAAAAAAACCCATGGCTTGATAAAAAACCCATGGCTTGATAAACCCATGGCTTGATAAAAAACCCATGGCTTGATAAAAAACCCATGGCTTGATAAAAACCCATGGCTTGATAAAAAACCCATGGCTTGATAAAAAACCCATGGCTTGATAAAAGGGGGGGGGAAATTGCCTACTATTGTGGGGGGGGGGGGACTGCCTACTATTGTGGGGGGGGGGGGGGACTGCCTACTATTGTGGGGGGGGGGGGGGAACTGCCTACTATTGTGGGGGGGGGGACTGCCTACTATTGTGGGGGGGGGGGATCTGCCTACTATTGTGGGGGGGGGGGGGGGGGGAACTGCCTACTATTGTGGGGGGGGGGGGGGGGGAACTGCCTACTATTGTGGGGGGGGGGGGAACTGCCTACTATTGTGGGGGGGGGGGGGGGGACTGCCTACTATTGTGGGGGGGGGGGGGGAAACTGCCTACTATTGTGGGGGGGGGAAACTGCCTACTATTGTGGGGGGGGGGGGAACTGCCTACTATTGTGGGGGGGGGGGGGGAAACTGCCTACTATTGTGGGGGGGGGGGAAACTGCCTACTATTGTGGGGGGGGGGGGGAACTGCCTACTATTGTGGGGGGGGGAATTGCCTACTATTGTGGGGGGGGGGGGGAAACTGCCTACTATTGTGGGGGGGGGGGGAAACTGCCTACTATTGTGGGGGGGGGGGGAAACTGCCTACTATTGTGGGGGGGGGAAACTGCCTACTATTGTGGGGGGGGGGAACTGCCTACTATTGTGGGGAAACTGCCTACTATTGTGGGGAAACTCCCGACCTAATGTTGGGGAGCGGGGAGCTGGCAACTTAATGTGGGGGAACATGCTGCCTACCTAATGTGGGGGGGGGGGGAACTATACTGCCTACCTAATGTGGGGGGGGGGAACTATACTGCCTACCTAATGTGGGGGGGGGGAACTATACTGCCTACCTAATGTGGGGGAAACTACAAGGTACTGTACATTGCGGTAGAGGGGTAGTCTTATATGGCGAGCATATCCCAAACTCTACATTTTAACTGTAAAAGTTGGGGGTCGTCTTATACACCCAGTCTTCTTATACGCCGGCATATACGGTAAGTGAGGGTGAGCAGCTAGCACTCCTCTGTGCTCTCTCCTGTCCTATCAGACACAGGAGTGCTAGCCCATCCTCACTAACTGGACTTTGTCCATGCCTGCGCTTCAGCTTGGACAAAGCCATGATTTTATAAGTATATTAGAAAAGGTTAATGTTTTGCCAAGATGTACAACATATAGAAACTTTTTTTTTTATCTGGCAGTGCCCATTTAACCCCTTAAGGACCAATACAAATAAACCTGTACGCCCCTGAAAGACCAGGCCTGTTTTTTCAAATCGGGGATGTCTGTCTTTATTAGAGAATAACTCTGGTAACGTTTTGCCAATCACGATAATTCTGACATTGTTTTTTTTGTCACAAGTTGTCCTTCATGTACATAGTAAAAGTAAGCCGATATCATTTGTAGTTTTTTTTTTACAATGCAAAAAATCATGAAATTTTTACAAAAAAATTACAATTTTTTGCTATTTTAACACTAATAGGTTGCATATATTTATACATACTGACCAAATAGTTTATGAAACTTATACTTTCAGATGTCTACTTTATTTTGACATAATTTTTTTGTTTTTAATTAACATTTTAAATTCGTTAGAAGCCTAACAATTTAACTTGAAATTTTGAAATTTTTGAAAATTTGAAAAGTACATTTTTTTGTGTGCTATGCAAGGTTTGCAGAAATTAAAAAGGTAGTAGAACATAGGAACACCCCCCAAATGACCCCATTTTAAAAACTAGACCCCTCAAGGTATTCGCTAGGGGGTACAGTGAGTATTTTAACACCATAGTTTTTTGGCAGGAATTATTACATAGTCAGTGTTAAAAATTCGAAATTTGCAATTTTTCACAAATGCATCATTTGGGGGGGGGGGGGGGGGCATATTTTTTGTACATCACTTCTGATATTGAAAGAAATGCACCCTATATTTTATTTAGCTGCTTGTCCCATGTTCGGAAATACCCCCGCTTTGGCCATATATGGTTCTTTGGCCGCGTGGTAGGACTCAGAAGGAGAGGAGCGCCATTTTGCTTTCAGGGCAGAACAGTACCCACACCCCCACAAGTGACCCCATTTATATACCGCACCCCTACAAGTTATTGGCTGGACTAGGGACCTCTCTGATTGGTCCTTGGTCGGCTGGCAGTATAACGCGTCTGTCTGTGACAGTTAAGGCTCCTGATGGATATATCCGCCATGTTGTGGGAATAAGCACCCGCTCATGGCGAATATATCCATCACTGCTGCGGCTGGGTAGCTCAGTGTGTCCGCTCATGACTGCCGGCGGGAAATCCGCCGCTATGAGTGGACACACAAAACTACCCAGCCGCAGCAGGGAGCTCATTACCGTGACTGCTGCATAATGTGTAGGATCACATGGTGGACATCCGCAGCATATTACATGCTGGGGATGTCCGCCAATGCGATCCTACACATTATGCATTTTTTTAAATTAGATTCATTTAATAAATGTATTTTTAATATATATATTAATATATATATATATATATATATAATTTTTTTTTTTTTTTTTTTTTACACTTTTATTACATTTTTATTTATTTTTACACTTTTTAATGCTTTGGAATACTTAGTATTCCAAAGCATTGCAGTTATATGCTGCCTGCCAGTTTTCACTACCAGGCAGCATATTTCACTAGCAGGCAATACCCATGGCAGACCTGGGGGTCTTTGTAGGACCCCCGGCTGCCCAGGTATGCAGCAGCACCCCGCGATCGCGCTGCGGGGTGCTGCAGGAGTGACAGAGGGAGCTCCCTCCCTCTGTCATAACACTTACAGCCCGCGGTCACTTCCGACCGCGGCTGTAAGAGTTAAAACTGCCGGGACCGAAGTTTACTTCGGTCCTGGCAGTGCAGCAGGGTCCCGGCTGTGTGATACAGCCGAGTCCCTGCCGCGATCTCGTGGGTGCACTGGGCAGCACCCACGAGAATAATGGACGAGTATAGACGTCCAGGTGCGGGAACGCCCGCCAACCTGGACGTCTATACTCGTCCTTTGTCGTTATCGGGTTAAGCTTAGGAGCAGTAGTTCTAATTGACTTATTTATGCACATGTGTATGCTGCATGTTGTGCCTGACAATCTTTTATATAGTACCTGGATCACAAGTAAAAGTATTGTTAGATTTTTCTCTTCAGTTGGCCCAATAATCTTCAGTACAAAGTTTATAAGGGTAAGATTACTGATCTCCATGAATTCTTCTCCACCCTTCTGTCGTTTGACATCAACAACATGAAGAGCTTCAGCAACCTAACAATTATCATATGAAGGAGGAAAGACAATAATACAGATTATTTGAAGCATGCTAATATTTATGCATGAAAATAAAACATTATCTAAATTCAGCATGACCATTTTAAAAAATAAAAATAAAAAGTGCATTTAAAGCTAAGCTTACCTTCATAAAAAGAGTTCCGATTTCAGACAGATCTTTTGATTTGAATTTAGAGTAGCTCATATTCAGTTTTCCTGTGCTGGGGTCAAAACTAAAAAAGTATACAGACCCTTGCAGTTACATGGTAAACAGATTGTTTAGTACAACAGTGCAAGTTGTTAAAGGAATTCTTTGGACAATAAAGAAAAACTGATTGTTAATTCTAAAATAAATAAAAAATTATGCAACTTTGCAACAGAGCTTAAGGGAAATATCATGCATGTCAACCACAATATTCAAGCACATTATGGAGGGGGTTCAGAACCCCCATTCTAGTGATCCGTGGGCCCCAATAATAATTATAACGGTTAACTGTCCTGTGGATCTGTGATGAATGATTTTAGTCTGATATTCCCTTTAACCCCTTGCCGACATCACATGTTGGGAAGGGAGTTAAAGGAATTAGACTAAAATCATTTATCACCGATTCCATCACACAGTAAAACAAGCAGAGAAAGCGATCTTTAACCCCTTAAGGACCAAGCCCATTTTGACCTTAAGGGCGAGCATTTTTATTTTTGCGTTTTTGTTTTTTCCTCCTCTCCTTCTAAAGGCCATAACTTTTATATTTTCATCCAGAGACCTATATGAGGGCTTGTTTTTTGCGTGACCAATTGTACTTTGTAATGACACCTCATTTTACCATAAAATGTACGGCGAGCCCCCCAAAATTTTTGGAGGGTTTTGTTTTCACACTGTACAATTTATGGTAAAAATTACATTTTTTCTTTATTCTGTTGGTCAATACAATTAAAAATGATATTAATTAATAAATTAAATACCTATCTTTACATACTTCATTATTGTACTGCTTTTAAAAAATATCAAACTTATCAGTATGTTTAAAATCGCCCTATTTTGACTCATTTTTTATTTTTATATACGTGGCTGTATAAGGGCTCATTTTTTGCGGCGTGATGTGTACTTTATCGATACCACATTTGCCTATATAAAACTTCTAAATCACTTAATTTTTTTTTAACAAAACATGACAAAAAAAGCAGCAATTTTGGACTTTTTTTTTACGTTTACCCCGTTCACCATATGAGATTTAACATTATATTTTGATAGTTCTGACATTTACGCATGTGGCGATAAAAAAAATTCAAAACATTTTTTCCCGCTTTTTGGGGGCAAAATTGGACGATTTACCTTATTATTGGGGATGGGATTTTTTGTTGTTTTTTTTTTTTTTTTTTTTTTGTTAATGTCCCCATAGGGGACTATTTATAGCAATCATTAGATTGCATATACTGAACAGTGCTATGCATAGGCATATCACTGATCAGTTTTATCTGTGATCTGCTCTGGTCTGCTCAAACTCAGACAGAGCAGAAGACCCCAGGAAACGGGCGGAGGTAGATGAGGCAACCTCCGTTCACCATTTTAGATGATTGGATCCCTGTGGACGATCTGATCATCCATTCAAACACGCGCATTGCCGCAGATGCCATGATCTGTATTGATCACGGCATCTGAGAGGTTAATATTAGCAGGTCTCGGCTGCTATCTGCAGTGCATGACGTGAGCACCGCTCCGATGCTCGCGGTCATGTACAGAACGTAAATGTACGTCCTGGTGAGCAGAGTACCCCTGCACCAGGACGTACATTTACGTCCGTTGTCATTAAGGGTTTAAGAGACAGGACCTGGCTGCCAATCACAGCTGGGAACAGGCAGCAGCTGCCAAGACTGAGATTGAGTTGGTCACAGCAGAGTTAATCCCATAGATGTCGTGGTCAGTACTAACCACGGCATCTATAGGATTGACAGGGGAGGGGGCTGATTGTTGTCATGGCAGCAGAAGGCGAGCTGATGGCCTCCTGTCAGCCAAATATGGAAGCCTGTGAGGTCCAGCCATAGGCTGGATCTCACAGGCAAACTGACAGTGTAAGGCCATGTTCACGCATTGAAATTCCGCCAGAGATTCCAGAGAAGCAGAGTACCGTTGAATTCAACGGGATTATGTTGCGCTGTGCACATGGCGGAATTTCAGTTTTCCATGTCCGCAGAAAGAATGAACCTGTTGATTCTTTCTGCATAGAATGCATAGTTGTCTTTGAGACGGCGCATCCCGTGCGGTCTTTGGAATGTCCGCAAGGAGATTTTCCATGCAGACATTCCGGAAGTGTGAACATAGCCTAATACTGACAGTTATACTATGCTGCCATGTTTGTAACGATTTGCAGCTATTTATAATGTTTGTTATCCCGCATGGTCAGTGAAAATAAGAAGCATGATAACATGAGAAAAGAGGAAAAGGATAACAAAACCTAAATACCTCAGAACTGTAATAAACAGCTTTTGTCCATAATGACAAAAAATGCTCTAAATGTGCGGACCTAAAGGGGTTAAAAAGGTTCCATAAACTATGCAAAGTACTTAATTTACACATTTGATCTCTCTCCTAGCTTAGATTTCAGGAACTGCTGTTGTCTCTTTATAGATGACTGCAGGCAAGGTTCATACACATCCAAAACCGCTTGTCTGTCTATGGAGTTTGTAAAGTGGCACCGGAACAAATGCTTACAGTCTATACAACAGCAGTTTACTTCAAGTAAGCGGTGAGCTCTATGAGTGTATTACAGTCAGCATCCCTAACAATAGATAAAATATTACAGGCCCAGAACCTAAAAGGGTTGTTTCATTGCACAACCTTTGACCATACGCCCTGTTTTGAAATATATATGTAACAGTTAAAACTGTTCTTAAGTTGAAACAGTTTTTCCTAGTGAAAACCAGTTTTGACTGAACAACTTCGTGAAAACTAAGATTTACTGCTTTTCCCTAATTCAAACCAGCATTTTAATGAATGCCTTCATTCAAACTAGAATGTTACTGCTAATTCAAAAACAGAATGTTGTATCCTATATGTATCCTAATGCTACATCATAGAAATGTTTCTAATTCCCAATTAACACTAAACACATTGGGACCCAGGGCGTACAGGTACATCTTCGGTCCCAGGGCGTATCTGTACGCCCGTGGGAATTTCTGTCCCCGCCGGGCGGACCGGGGTGACTGCCGATATCGATCAGCAGGCACCCCGCACAAATGCCCACCTGCAATTTGCACCAATTCCTTGTCATAAGGGTCTATGGTGACCCGGAATATAAGGGGTATCGCGGTTGTCCATGACACCCACGATCCCCCTGAAGGGATAGGAGTGAGGTGGCAGGGGTGCCACCTCTATCCCTACTATTGGTCGTCAAGACGCGATGACCAATAGCAGATCAGGGGCGGGGCAGGACGGGGAAACCGACAGAGGATCGGGGGCGAAGTCCACTTACCCATGGGAGGCGGTGGACGATGATCGACGGCGGCAGTGGGCGACGATCGGCGGACTAAGAGGACGGCTATGCGACTCCCTGGATCCTACGGAAGCCGGTGAGTTGCCTAGCAACATCTGGAGGGCTATAGTCAGACCTCTATACAGTGGTCTCTAAATCTTGCAAAACTACAACTCCCAGAATGCCCAGACATCTATTTGCTGTGTGGGCATGCTGGGATTTGTATTTTTGCAACATCTAGGAGGGCCACAGTTTGGAGATCACTGTGCAGTGGTCTCTAATTGTAGCCCTCCAGATGCTGCAAAACTGCAAATCCCAGCATGCCCAAACAGCAGACAGCTGTTTCGGCATTCTGGGAGTTGTAGTTGCGCATCTCCAGCTGTTTCATAACTACATCTCCCAGCATGCCCTTCAGCAATCAGTACATGCTGGGAGTTGAAGTTTTGCAATAGCTGGAGGCACACTAGGGAGAAAATACTGAGATAGGTAACTGAAGGTTTTCCAACTAGTGTGCCTCCAGCTGTTGCAAAAGTACAACTACCAGCATGCACGGTCTGTCAGTACATGCTGGGAGTTGTAGTTTTGAAACAGCTGGAGGATTGCCCCTCTCCATATGTGAATGTACAGGGTACATTCAAATGGGCAGGTTTACAGTTAGTTTTCTGCTTCAAGTTTCGGCTGCAGCAAATTTTTCGCCGCAGCACAAACTCCCAGTGGTAAACTCACCGCAGACGCCCCCCAGGGTGAATGTACCCTAAAAACACTACACAACACTAACATTATAAAGGGTAAAACACTATATATACACCCCCCTTAAATTGTCCCCCCCCCCCCCAATAAAAATGAAAAACTTATCGTACGGCAGTGTTTCCAAAACGGAGCCTCCAGCTGTTGCAAAACAACAACTCCCAGCATTTCCGGACAGCCACTGACTGTCCAGCATGCTGGGAGTTTAGCAACAGCTGGAGGCATCCTGTTTGGGAATCACCGGCGTAGAATACCCCTATGTCCACCCCTATGCAATCCCTATGTAGTCCTCAAATGCGCATGGCCCTCTCTCACTTCGGAGCCCTGTCGTATTTCAAGGAAACATATTATGGTCACATATGGGGTATTTCCGTACTCGGGAGAAATTGCACTTCAAATTTTGGGGGGCTTTTTTCCTTTTACCCCTTATGAAAAGGAAAAGTATGGGGCAACACCAGCATGTTAGTGTAAAAAATTTTTTTTTTTTTACACTAACATGCTGGTGTTGCCCCATACTTTTTATTTTTCCAAGCGGTAAAAGCAAAAAAAGACCCCCAAAATTTGTAACGCAATTTCTCCTGAGTACGGAAATACCCCATATGTGGGCGTAAAATGTTCTGCGGACGCACAACAAGGCTCAGGAGTGAGAGCGCACTATGTACATTTGAGGCCTAAATTGGTGATTTGCACAGGGGTGGCTGATTTTACAGCGGTTCTTACATAAAGAAAAATAAATAAATACCCAATGTGACCCCATTTTGGAAACGACACCACTCACGGAACGTAACAAGGGGTATAGTGAGCCTTAACACTCCACAGGGTTTGACAAATTTTCATTAAAGTTGGATGGGAAAAGGAAAAAAAAATTCTCACTAAAATGCTGGTGTTACCCTAAATTTTTCATTTTCACAAGAGAAAATGGGAAAAAAGCCCCCCAAAATTTCTAACCCCATTTCTTCTGAGTAAGAAAATACCCCATATGTGGATTTAAAGTGCTCTGCGGGCGAACTACAATGCTCATAAGAGAAGGAGCGCCATTGGGATTTTGAAGAGAAAATTTGTCCGGAATTTCTTCTGAATTTCACCAATGCACATGACCACCGCTCCTGATGATGAGGGATGTGGTCACCACATCCCTCCTCATCAGGAGCGGTGGTCATGTGCATTGGTGGTCGCTAGGATAAGTGGGACCTGTTGTGGAGGAGAGTGCCCCTAGAGTGCAGCTGGTTGGGACTGTTTGCGGCTATCTGTCTATGCTAAAGGATTATCTCTGACTCTTGGATATAAGGCCTAGATGGTGGAATTCTTAACCAAGGAGGAGTGATAAAGTATTTGAATTGTCTTTTGCTTCTCGGGCATTTTTGTACAACTAATGATAGTCCTGTTCCCCAGTTTTGGCTCTTAGCTGGATAGCTCTACCCATATCTATGTATAATTATACTACAACAGTGACATCTCTGGAGAACATATTGTCTTGAGTTTATCCTCTATATATCGGTGAGGTCGGCTATCTAAAGGGACATACTTGTTCATGAATAATTTGGAACAATAATGAAGGTTTGAAAACACGTCCCGGCAGTTCTCATCGATAACTAGCAGAGCCGAGCCTTTTCTGTGCATTACTATGTATATGTTCTATATGTACTTATTATGTGTATGTGCATTTTTGTCCTAAAGCGACCACTTTCATTGCTTGTATACCCCTGATGAACCGTATGTTCTTTCATTGAATTACGGGGAAACGCGTCGGGTGGGTGAGGCATGTATTACGGGGGATTGTCCCTATTACTATTGCACTTTGTGAATTAATTGATATCTACTGTTTTTATGGGGATTTGTGTACGTTATTCTGTAATAGAATTTTTTGTAACAAAAGGTTTAAAATTTAGCTATTGTTATTCCTGATTTGGTAGTCTTCACTATCCTTTGCATATAGGGGATAAGAGGTTTTTCGTCAGAGTACCCCTTTAACTGCTTTGTTTCACTCAGTTTCCCTGGTTACAACTAGTGTTAACACCAATTTCACCAGACTAATACCTTCTCTGAGTCATCCAATTCCTCCACATCATCAGGTGCCTGACTTTCTTCATGTATTACAGTCATTACACAAACTAGTTCTCAGTTCTAACAGAGTCACTTCTTTAAAACTAGTTTTCTACAGCTTAAGCCAGTTTTAACTGACATTCAGGTTTTTGATTAGCATTAAATCCTAGTTTCCACAAAGGCGCTCAGTAAAAACTGGCTTTAACTAGGGAAAAGCAGTAAATGCTAGTTTTCACAAAGGCATCCAATAAAATCTGTCTTCAACTGGGGAATAGCAGTAGATTCGAGTTTCGGCATTCAGTAAGAACTAGTTTGCACTAGGGAAAAAACAGTTTAAACTGAAAATCGATTGTAACTGTAACAAACATCAATAAATTCCTTTGTCCAGCAGTTCTTGCTGCAGTTCCTAAATGAAGGGGTTATCTATAATAAGAGAATCATTTTAAGAATCTAAAAACAAGTATGCTATACAATTGTTGATAAATGACAAAGTTACCTTGGAAGGCGATGACGTGGACATGGGATTATGTTCAGTAGCTGTGGCAATGAATATAAGAAGTTCAGCACTTGGGGAATGAAGAATAACAGCATAGTTTTGCTGAAGTGCCCAATAATGCCAACCACAGCAAAAGTCATTCCAGCAAAGTAACAAAATGTATCACCAACAAAGACTCTGGAAGGATACCTATTAAAGAGGAAACCAGACAAATGAATTTGAATAGGTAAAAGAAAATTCAG
Source organism: Hyla sarda (assembly GCF_029499605.1). Taxonomy (NCBI): domain Eukaryota; kingdom Metazoa; phylum Chordata; class Amphibia; order Anura; family Hylidae; genus Hyla; species Hyla sarda. Next base: position 42,502,013 of record NC_079198.1, read on the forward strand.
AAGACATAGAATAATGATCACCATTCAACAGGTTTGATATATTCAGATCACCACCAAGAAAAAGGCCTTTATAAAAGTCTACATGTAATAAAGTCAAGGTTTTTAAGGTAAGAAAATCCCTGAAGGTATAACAGAGTTTGCAGTTTAGTATTTTTTGCACTATTTAAAAATATATATTTTTTTCTAAACAGGACCACCCATTAATTTTCATATGCTCCATATAAATTAATAAAGGGGATCTTCTGCCAAGATCCTCATCTGTTGAACAGACTAGAAGCAAGTACAGTCAGCATCTCTCACTCTGAAGGACCTGTCCTGCACAATTTGTTTATTTGCATGAGATCTGTTTAATGCTTTATTTCCCCTGAGGTGGCACTACAGGAAACTGAACAATTACTAGCAGGTTTCCTCACAGAATAAAGTGGATTGCTGGGTTTCCCTGCCAGGTATACTTTGTGGTTTGCATATTGACGAGAGACCTTTGTTACAGGTAGAGATCGTTCAAATCAGAGTACTCTGCCCCTAGACATCTTATCCCCTATCCATAGGATAGGGGATAAGATGTCTGATCGTGGGAGTCACGCCCACTCCTATAGACTTGTATTGAGGGGCGAGGAGTGACATCACGAGGGGGCGTGGCAGTGACATCACCATTCTCTGGCCCCTGAATTGCTCGTCATCACGCACAGAGCGAAGTTCGCTCCATGCAGCAGATGACACAGGGTGCTGCAGGAGAGATAGGGGATAAGATGTCAAGGGGCGGAGTACCCCTTTAACCCCTTAAGGACTCAGGGTTTTTCCACTTTCGTTTTTTCCTCCTTACCTTTTAAAAATCATAACCCTTTCAATTTTCCACCTAAAAATCCATATTATGGCTTATTTTTTGCGTCGCCAATTCTACTTTGCAGTGACAGTCATTTTACCCAAAAATGCACGGCGAAACGGAAAAAAAAAATCATTGTGCGACAAAATGGAAAAAAAACGCCATTTTGTAACTTTTGGGGGCATCCGTTTCTACGCAGTGCATATTTCGGTAAAAATTACACCTTATTATTCTGTAGGTCCATACGGTTAAAATGATACCCTACTTATATAGGTTTGATTTTGTCGCACTTCTGGAAAAAATCATAACTACATGCAGGAAAATTTATACGTTTAAAAATGTCATCTTCTGACCCCTATAACTTTTTTATTTTTCCACGTACGGGGCGGTATGAGGACTCATTTTTTGCGCCGTGATCTGAAGTTTTTATTGGTATGATTTTTGTTTTGATCTGACTTTTTGATCACTTTTTATTCATTTTTTAATGTTATAAAAAGTTACCAAAATACGCTTTTTTGGACTTTGGAATTTTTTTGCGCGTACGCCATTGACGGTACGGCTTAATTAAGGATATATTTTTATAGTTCGGACATTTACGCACGCGGCGATACCACAAATGTTTATTTTTTTTTTTTTTTACACTGTTTTATTTTTTTTATGGGAAAAGGGGGGTGATTCAAACTTTTATTAGGGAAGGGGTTAAATGACCTTTATTAACACTTTTTTTTTGCAGTGTTATAGGTCCCATAGGGACCTATAACACTGCACACACTGATCTCTCATCCTGATCACAGGCGTGTATTAACACGCCTGTGATCAGCATTATCAGCGCTTGACTGCTCCTGCCTGGATCTCAGGCACCGAGCAGTCATTCGTCGATCGGACACCGAGGAGGCAGGTAAGAGCCCTCCCGGTGTCAGATCAGCTGTTCGGGACGCCGCGATTTCACCGCGGCGGTCCTGAACAGCCCGACTGAGCAGCCGGGATACTTTCAGCTTCACTTTAGAAGCGGCGGTCAGCTTTGACCGCCGCTTCTAAAGGGTTAATACCGCACATCGCCGCGATCGGCGATGTGTGGTATTAGCTGTGGGTCCCGGCCGTTGATTAGCGCCGGGACCCACGCGATATGATGCGGGATCGCGGCGCGATCCCGCTTCATATCGCGGGAGCCGGCGCAGTACGTAAATATACGTCCTGCGTTGTTAAGGGGTTAAGGACATCAGGTTTTTTATTTTTGCACTTTAGTTTTTTTCCTCCTCGCCTTCTAATAGCCATAATGCTTTCAATTGTCAACCTACAGAGCCATATGAAGGCTTGTTTTTAGCACCACCATTTGTACTTTGTAATGGCACAACTCATTTTACCCCATTTATATAGGTTGTTTTATGTTACTACTTCTAAAAAATGTAAACTGTACAAAAAGGACTACGGTATGCTTCAAATTATGATCTTTTAGTTTTTATTTGTACCTTTTTTTTTATAGGACTTTTTGTATGCTTTTTATTCATTTTCTTTTGATTGAAGTAGTAAGTAACCAAAAATCTGCAATTCTGGCCTTTTTTTTAAATTTTATTTTTTTATGTTTACGACATTGACCGTGTGATTTAATTAATACTATATTTTAGCCTGTTGGAGACCAAGGGTGCACAGGTACGCCCTTGGTCCATTACTGGGGTTTGAAACGCACTCACTAGCTGAGCACGCTTCAAAACCCGTGGGTCCCGACTGCTATCGGCCTTCTTACCTGCAGCATTGGAGCGTCGATTGGATGGCGTGGAGGCAGGTAAGGGCCTTCCCACCCACCTTCTGAACTACCAGCATCATTTTTTCCCCCCCGTTTTAGTCGCCACAATCAAGACAGCGGTGTTTAAAGGTTTAATGCTGGACATCTGCCCGATTGGCGATGTTCTACATTAGCCACAGGTCATCATAGCAACCGGGACCCACGGGGTATGAAGTGCGCTTCATATAACGGGAGCAGGACTAGGGCGTACAGGTATGCCTGATGTCCTTGAAGGAGTGTCTGGTTTCGAGATTAAAGGGGTACTCTAGCATTTAAAAACATTATCCACTATTCTGTGGATAGGTGATACATTCTTTTAATGGACAGGGACTGTTACCATTTATTTTTCTTTATCTTACTTTCCTAATGTTCTCTCCTTTATGTCTACTCATCAGACAATCAGCATTCACATGGGTCTGTGGCGAGCCTAGGGTTTGTGCTAATAACTTTCTACTGTATCTATTGATAAGTGCTGGGACTAAAGCCAAAAACACTATGCACTACCCTCACTGACTCCCATTATTTAATCCAGGAGTGCTCACTTGGTAGGTTCTATAATAATCAGCACCGCTGAATGACATCTCACATCATCAGCGCACACATCTGTAGAAACCAGTCATTGCAGCGGTACGTACACTTCGCCTCCTACCTACTTTTGGCCCCTCAGATGCTTTCCTCACCCCCCAGATTTCTGCAGCCCCTGCAGACCATACATACTGTGGCCAATTTTGGGCACCTGTATATATGAAGGACATGGCTGAACTAAAGGGAATGGATAGATTACAGTACCAAGATCATTTAAAGGGAATGTGTCATTTTTTATTTAAAAAATTGTTATAATAAATGAATATATGTACATATTTAATGTGTTGCATAGTTTACTGTAATTTTATTTATTAATGATAAATGTTTATAAAAGGGGGCTGCAATGTCTAAAACATCTCTCTACTGCGTCACTTCACGACACAGGGAGAGATGATTTATGGAAGTCACAGAACATAGGTGTTAACGTACAGGGACAGTCAGCTACAGTTACCATACTAGCAGTACTGCGCAGCTACAGCTTACTGCTAGTATGGGTAAACCGAGGAAGCGTGCGCCATGTTCTTGAAGCCTGGGGAGGAAGGTGAAGGAAGAATGAGGCCTCCCCCTCCCCTCCCTGTCATCTCCTGACTAAGAGCGCACAGCAGGAGATAAGACTGAGGAGCTCTGTACACCAGCTGGCCAGCAGACACAGAGACATTGACAGAAAGGAGTAGTAAAACATTTCACTGTCACTGGTGTCCTGCTGTATGAAGAGTTGGGCTCTGTGTGTACTGTGCTGCTACTACGACTCCCAGCAGTGTAATGCTCATCCTCTTTGGCCCACAGGACCTGTAGGATCATGCATTAACTTTGTATTTCATAGTAAATAGGCAATTTAGGACTACACCTCCCAGTGTGGACCCATGGCAACCAATCAAATTACTTCTTTCATTTTGAATAGGCCTTTTCAAATATGAAACAAGCAATCTTTGTGGACGTACACGTTACCACCACCCAAATTAAATGAAAAAAAGAAAAAAAAAAAAAAAAAAAAGGAAAAATTAAAAAAAAATCGTTCCCCTACACCACCCTTGATAAATTCCTCCCATGGGTGACAAGCATTTAACATCTTTTTTTTAGAATTAGAAGATTATAATTAGTCATGTACGTGTGTACTTGACTGTACTAAGTGTGCATGTATCTGTACTGAGTGTACCTGGCTGTACAGAGCATGCATATGTCTCAACTGTGCGTACGCGTGTACCTTACTATATTGAGTATGCATATGCCTCTGTACTGAGCATACGCCTGTTCTGAGCAGTGCTACGGAGTATGAGTTGAGGAGTTTGAGTCTGAAGAAATTTTGGGTACCTGGAGTCTGAGTCGGCAAACAATGCACCGACTCCAACTCCTACTAAATTTAGATTGGAATAAAAAATAAAATAAAAAAATAAAAAACAGCAAGTTTAGATGTCCCAGTTCCCAAAAACTTATAATTAATGACTTCTCTACTGTAAGAATAAAGACCAACCGTAAAACGAACACGTTAAGTGACCGTGAAGAAGCATGCTTTTCATGTGCTTCACTACATGGCACAATTAGGAGCGGCAATACTTATACTTTCCATAGTGTTGTGTTCTGCTTTACAGGGAACCTATGGGTAACCTAGCCACTCACTGATAAGGGATTAAATGGGTATTTCAGGAAAAAACGTTTTTTTTAATTTTTTTTTTTTATATCAACTGGCTCCAGAAAGTTTAACAGATTTGTAAATTACTTCTATTAAAAAATCTTAATCCTTTCAATAATTATCAGCTGCTGAAGTTGAGTTGTTGTTTTCTGTCAGTCAACAGTGCTCTCTGCCGACATCTCTGCTTATCTCGGGAACTGCACAGAGTAGAAGAAGAAGTTTGCTATGGGGATTTGCTTCTAAACTGGGCGGTTCCCTAGACACGTGTCATCAGAGAGCACTTAGACAGAAAAGACTCAACTTCAGCAGCTCATAAGTACTGAAAGGATTAAGATTTTTTTATAGAAGTAATTTACAAATCTGTCCACAGAAAAGAGAAAAGAAAACCAGGGCAACTCACCAAATACGTAAACTTCAAGCTTCTTTATTAATCCATGAAGGGTATAAACAGTGCAAGACACGGGTGGACAGAAACCAAGGGGACGTTCGTTCGGGGCTACGGTGCCGTTTCGCAAGATATGAAGCAGTTGATATGGGCCAGTTGAAGCATATCTTGCGAAACGGCACCGTAGCCCCGAACGAACGTCCCCTTGGTTTCTGTCCACCCGTGTCTTGCACTGTTTATACCCTTCATGGATTAATAAAGAAGCTTGAAGTTTACGTATTTGGTGAGTTGCCCTGGTTTTCTTTTCTCTTTTCTGTGGACTGTTTGCATTGGACTTTGCTATTACCAGTGAGCACCATCAGACGTGGTTGAGCCAGCAGAGGCATTGGATATCAGGTGCTAACAATTAAGGAAGCAGTGCCGAGTTTGTTCTTTCTACTATTGAATATAATTTACAAATCTGTTCAACTTTCTGAAGCCAGTTGAATATATATATATATATATATATATATATATATATAAAAAAAAGGTTTTTTGACAGCTATCACGCCCCCTCCCATAGGCATGCATTGAGGGGGCGGAGGAGACATCACACAGGGGCGGGGACGTGACCCACCCTGTAGTCTCCGGTAATCAGTCCCGGAGCGAACACGCTCCGGGGACTGATTACAAATGGGGTGCCGGGTGCAAGATCACGGGGGTCCCCAGCAGCGGGACTCCCGCGATCAAGCATCTTATCCCCTATCCTTTGGATGGAGGATAAGATGTCTAAGCACCGGAGTACCCCTTTAAGTAAATATGTTTTTTTGCAGGACTAGAAACCCTTTTATAAGTGAAGGGAATGGAGGGTCAAGACTGAAGCTGTAAACCATTGGAAAAAAACTGCTGCCATTCAGCTAAGGCTATAAAAACTTGTAAACTCTGATTGTTAGCTTAAACTTTAAACATGACTATGGGATTCTACTAGGGAAATCATGTTTTATAATAAATGCCCCTTCCTGGAGCCTCCCACTGCCCTATCTTCAGCCGCAGACCAGCACACAAAAAGGAGAAGGCAGCAGCTTCTGCCCAACTACCTCTCTCTGCTAGAAGAGCTTAGAAGAACTTGGTGGAACAGCTTACTGGATTCAACTGTAAGTTTTTATAAATACATTCGCATATTAATACAGAGGAGTCGGGGAGTCGGAAGTACAAAAAAACTGCGATGGGGCAACTGTGGTGGTTAGACTCAGGACCCCAGGACAGACAGGGGGAGAGAAGCGGGCCGCTGCAGTTCATTGATTTAAAGCGCCCGCTTTAAATCATTGATCTGTAATGGTTTCTGCCCCGCCGGGGGGAGGTTGAAATAGCCGATAATTTATACCGGAATATCGGTATAAGTTATCGGCTATTAGCCGGAAAAGTGACAGATTATCGGTATCGGCCCTAGTTAAAAAATAAATAAATAAAAAATACGATATCGGTCGATCCCTAGTACTAAGCATATCTGTGTACCTGACTTATGAGTGTGCATGTGTCCCTACCAAGTGTGCATGTGCTAGTGTATACATGTTACTGAGTGTACATGTATACCTGACTGTACAGAGCGTAAGCATGTACATGACTGTTTTGAGCGTGTATATGCATGTATCTCTATACTGAGCATACGTGTACCTCATTGTACTGAGTGTGCATGTGTCTCTGTACTGAATGTACCTGTGTACCTGACTGTACTGAGCATGCATCCCTTACTGTACTGAGCATACATGTGTACCTGTCTGCATGTGTCTCTGCACTACGCTTTTAGGTTTGGTCACAAATGAGCCGACCGGAGTTACCATTTGACTCTGGTCGGCTTATTAAAGTTAATGGATTTCAGTACAGGTCTGGCTGGGGTACGGGAGTGCCCGGTTTTCCCCTCCCCCAACCGTAGGCTGAAATAGTGGTGTGAAAGCACCCTTACACTGCCGTGTCACAACGGCAGTGTGAAAGAATCCTTACTTGCTCTTCACATTCTTATTTTATTTACCTCTACTGGTCAACAGTTGGAAATAAGAAAACTTTAATAATTATTTTTCAGATTTTCTAACTAGTGAAAAAAAAATTAAGATTTCCAAAAATACTTAAAAATATAAAACAATTTTATTTAACCTCTAACCAAAAAAAATTATAATTTGGTGACACATTCCCTTGAGGTTATGAAGTTTGGAGAACATACATCTTAGCGGCAATGTGACAATTTACAAATTTTTGAATTGACAGTAAAGAGATTCTTCTAGTCCTCTTTTTTATATTTAGTAGAGATGAGCGAACTTACAGTAAATTCGATTCGTCACGAACTTCTCGGCTCAGCAGTTGATGACTTTTCCTGCGTAAATTAGTTCAGCCTTCAGGTGCTCCGGTGGGCTGTAAAAGGTGGATACATTGCTAGGAAAAAGTCTCCTAGGACTGTATCCACCTTTTCCAGCCCACGGGAGCACCTGAAAGCTGAACTAATTTATGCAGAAAAAGTCATCAACTGCCGAGCCGAGAAGTTCATGACGAATTGAATTTACTGTAAGTTCGCTCATCTCTAATATTTAGGCCTGTAAGCATTACATGGGGGCATCATCTACATTTAGGAAAGAAGCTTTCACCATCACAGATAGGGTGTACTTGTAGATCACAGACTACAGAATAACATGCAATGTCAGGCTGCTGCTTCCAAAGCCGGCAGGATATTGTCATGTATCAAAAAAGGCATGGACTCAAGGGACAGGGACATAATACTCCCCCTTTATAAATCATTGGTACGGCCTCACCTGGAATATGCTGTTCAGTTTTGGGCACCTGTCCATAAAAGGGACACTGCGGAGTTGGAAAGGGTGCAGAGACGCGCGACTAAACTAATATGGGGAATGGAACATCTTAGCTATGAGGAGCGATTAAAGGAGTTACAATTGTTTAGTCTTGAGAAGAGACGTTTAAGGGGGGATATGATAAACGTATATAAGTATATTAATGGCCCATACAAAAAATATGGAGAAAAACTGTTCCAGGTTAAACCCCCCCAAAGGACGAGGGGGCACTCCCTCCGTCTGGAGAAGAAAAAGTTTAGTCTCAAGGGGCGACACGCCTTCTTTACCATGAGAACTGTGAACTTATGGAACAGTCTACCTCAGGAACTGGTCACAGCAGGAACAATTAACAGCTTTAAAACAGGATTAGATACATTCCTGGAACAAAATAAGATTAATGCTTATGAAGAAATATAAAATCTCATCCCTTCCCCAATATCGCGCCACACCCCTACCCCTTAATTCCCTGGTTGAACTTGATGGACATATGTCTTTTTTCGACCGTACTAACTATGATGTGAACTATGATGTGAATTCTTTACTATAAAACAGCAGCGAGACTATAGAACTCTTTGCTACATGATGTTGGGCCTGGGTGCTTTTCTTGAAAAAATATATAAAATATATTTAAGTTATGGGCTTATGAAGATAGGACATAGATCCAGGGATTTAATTATGACTGCCTTATGTGAAGTCGGGAAGGAATTTTTCCCCCTAGCACAGTATAGGGCATTTGGGATCTGCCTTTATAAGGGTTTTCTGCCTTCTTGTAGAATAATAACAGTATGGCTAAACAACTGCTTTATGGACTGAAGGAAGGATTTGTGTTTCTATACTTTAAAAATCACTATTATTGTACTATGTCAACCTAATGTTTAGCCACAATCTAATCTCTTTTCTATGGTCTAGGTCTTCTCTTTATCTTATCGAGTGTCTGGTCTTACTTGTCCATTGGATATTTTATGACTGTTTATGCAAGCCTTTAGGGTAACCAAAGGGGATGTCTATTGCACATTTTAGGGCTCTGTTTAGACATCTCTTTATGGAAACTTAGAGGGATGGGGGAATTTCTGGACATTTTGTTCATTGCTAACCAATAGAGATGCATGAGTATACAGAGGGTATTTAAACAGAGACCACTAAGCTTGTGGTGGGACTCTTTGTAACAAGATTGTTTGTGTGGAATATGACTGCTCAAGTGCAGCCAAGTTTGGAAGAAACTACTCTCAAACCAGCTCTGCTTTGAATATGCATCTAGCAGATGACCTCCCCCTGGACAGATAAAAATAAGTTATAAGAAAAGAGCTATTTGTGCAGCTCACAGCAATAAATATGCAAGGTTAACTGGGATACTCACACCCAGAGAGTAAAAATGGGATAAAATATAATAGAATATAAAGCGGTTTCTCAGTCCCCAGCATACCATCTGTTGCAACAAAGATATATGGTGGATTGTCTGTTCACTTTAGAAAATATATAAGACCTTCTAGACCAATATCTTAATTCAATAAAAATTTATTCTAAAATATTAATAATTTGACAACATAAAACATATGTGCACAAGCCGCAGGGCCCTACGGCTGTGCAAGTAGATACAATTTATTTCTTGATACCCCATTTATGTTGGTACATACAAATATAAAATAAATAACCATATAATGTCTTATCTGGATAAGCTTATTCAGTACGTCGGGAAAAATACATATGGTATAAATAAACTACTGCTATATGTCAATATGATCCATGAATCCTGCAAAGGAGAGAGGCGCCTATAATAAGCAGCAATCGACGCCTTTAAAAGAAAAGTTCAGTAAATTTATATGCACAGCTTTATAGAAAATGGTATGATTGCCAAGAACTTAACATCACATGCAATATAATGTACAGTAGTGGCGTTATGTATTCTTACACTCCGCAAGTTCTGCAAAAATAAAGCGATGGGATTTCGGTAATGAGTATATGCTTTCAGCAAATTAACGCCTGCAAAAGAAAGCGTTGGGCGCTGAGTGCCACTCACCACTCCACATTGGCCTGGTTGCCGATGTTGTTCTGCTCTAGCTGGAGGCGGTGGAGGAATCTCAGGATGTGCGGCCGCTCTCTCAAGCGAGCTCCTGGTGGCGTGTGACGTGGACGGTCAGCTGACTGCAGATCAGCTGACTGGTTAGGCTGAGCACACATTCTAGTAAAGTTCTTACCGTATATACTCGAGTATAAGCAGAGTTTTATATATAAAAATATATATAAAAATATATATACACAAGTTTTTTGAAGAGCAGCACTCCCAAGCCAGCTGTGCGTGGGTGCAGTCAGTCTCTGGGACCCCGGTCCTGGGTCCAAAGAGAAATAGAAACAAAAATGGCGACCGCAGCACTCCAGATACATTTTTTTTCACATTTATCTGGAGTGCTGCGGTCGCCATTTTTGTTTCTAAAAATATATATAAAAAAAAAAATATTAATATATACATATATACATATATACATATATATATATATATATATATATATATATATATATATATATATATATATATATATATACACATACATACATATATACACATATATATATATATATATATATATATATATATATATATATATATATATATATATATATATATATACACACACACACACATACACACACACACATATATAATATGTGGAAAGCCCATCAGGCTGCATTTGTGCGAGGGGGCGGGAATTCCCACGGCCCCCCGCAACTACAGGCGGGGCCATGCAAGGGGCACCGCTATAAAACGCCCCCGCTACATACAGGCGGAGTGTACGGGGTTTACAGGTGGAAGGAGTCCAACAGCGCGAGGTCTCACGTCTACAGGCACTTTTATGGATCTGGTACCCCGGGTACCCTGGCCCCCTCCCCCCAACCCCCCCAGCAAGTTTGTTACCGTCACACACCCTCACTCCCGGTCCGGCTGTGTTTCTTCTGCTCCGACCCCGGAGCCGGGCGGGTGATGTCACTTCCCCGCGCCACGAGTTCCTCCGTCCAGCACGCTCGCTTCCAGCGTGCAAATGCGGCATGGTCACTTTCTCGGGCGGCGGACCGGGGTCGTTCACTGACCCCGGGCTCCGCCTGGCTCACCTCCACCAGCTGTCCGCGGCTCCGGCGGTGTGCCTGGCGTGCTGGGTTGCCGGGGCAACGCTGCCGGAACCTCGAGGGAAGAAAAATAAATAAAAGCCATGGCAGCGGCACCCTGGGCCCACGCCGAGGTTGTGTCTCCCCACGCGGCCAATACTGGGTGAGGCACATGCAGGCAATATGGGTATGTATTGTGTATATAGATATATATATGTAACCTGTTAGGGAAACGGTGCTGTCACCAGGCACCAAGGATAGAATAGCACAGTAGTTTCATCTCTATCATCCATGTCAGCCATGCTAGCTTCTATACTGTGCTGTCACTCATAGCTTCTATACTGTGCTGTCACTCATAGCTTCTATACTGTGCTGTCACTCATAGCTTCTATACTGTGCTGTCACTCATAGCTTCTATACTGTACAGTCACTCATAGCTTCATACTGTACCGTCACTCATAGCTTCATACTGTACCGTCACTCATAGCGCGCAGTCACTCACAGCGTTTCGTGCCGTACAGTCACTCACAACGTTTCATACTGTGCAGCCTCTCTTAGCTTCATACTGTGCAGTCTCTTATAGCCTTTATACCATCAGTTAACCACAGCATTTATATCGTACAGTCACGCGTTGCATTTATTCCGTGCAGTCACTCATAAGCATCATAGTCCACTCATACTGCGCAATCACTCAGATCATCTGTATTGTACAGTCGCTCGGCACTGATACCGTGCAGTCACCCATTCCACCATACTGTGCAGTCTCCTAGCGCTTACACCATGCAGCTACTCTTAGCACTCATACCATGCAGTCACTCATAGAATGCATCCCACACGTAGCTGCACACGATACATACGCTCATGGCTTCACACCGCAACACGTATACGGTACATGCACCCTTAACGTTTACTGCTCTACGTCATGTCAGTTCCATACCGCTCTCTGCTACATACTGCACACACGGTCAAGCATCTACACCACGCATAAAGATTCATAATATTTATCCTGCATAATAGACGCTCTTAGTGGCACATGCCGGGCATACCTTTACAGTGTTGTATAGAGTACACACATCATAGTGTTCATGCAGTGGGTACAGCACGTCGGTTACAGTACACACATGTTCAGGGTCACATACTACAAGCACGGTCGTCATTGCATAGAATACACGCTCACAGTGTCACATACAGTAGACACAGCTGTGATATCGTGTACGGCACGTGCGTTCTTGGCGTCACTCACGGTGGGTACAGTTTGCCGCTGCATTCAATACACACGCTCAGTGTTTGCACACAGTGGGTACAGTTATAGTATCACACACAGTACACACGCTCATACTCTTACATACAGGGAGTTCAGTCATTTTGTTACATACAGCTCATTCGCTCATAATGTTGTATACAGTGAGTTTAGCTATAGTACTGTGCACAGTTCATATGACAATAGTTTCCAGGCAGTGGGTACAGTTCCATTTTTGCACACAGTGCGTACGCTCATCACGCCACACACTGGGAGCACAGTCAGTGCCGAACGCTCATACCTTTAGCTCTGCGTCCGTGCCCGCCATGGTCATACTGCACTCATGTGTGCCTCCGCATCCGTACTTGTGCGCATATGGGTTGCACTGAGCGTACGCTCTCAAGTGTTGTCGCATCTAGCTCCTCACAGTGTTACCGCACACATGCTTATAGCTATTATTGGTCATATGCATAACCTTACTCGGAATACCATACACACGCTCTACTGTACAGATATTCTCAGCTCGTACGGCACAATCACGAGTAGTTACCCTGCACACACTTCGGTACCGGCTATTGGTCCCCGTAGCTGACATACCACACTCGCGTTACCATAGTAACTGCTCAGTCCGTGTATTGTCATACGCTCACCAGTCATCTTATAACTCATCCTACAGTATGCACTAAGTCGTTGTCGCGGACACGTTACTCTGCACATTCATGCCACGACACAGGTGGCGTACACTCACTCCACCTGCCACGTTCTGCAGGGAGACGCGCTACTTTTTGTTGTTACTGACGTGTCTTCTGAATAACAACATCACGACACATAGGTGGTTGTTTCCCCACCACGCCTGCCACTCACTGCGTAGTTGCTGTTACTGACACTCAAATGTATGTACTTCTCAACACGTACCCACTGATCCATGTTACGTTCACCATTCTTGTTTGCTTACTAGTGTTACTCGCTTCACATACTGACGCTGCTACTGACATGTCTTCAGAGCCTCACGTGTCCCTCACCCACCAAGTTCCTCAGTCCTGACTTGCTTCAGTCAGGGTCTTGGTAAGTCTGTTGTTTCCTGACTCTGCTTCAGTGCAACATGACTCAATACACATAGGCAGTGGGTCAACCGTCCGGCTGACACTTCTTCAGTGGGGGCCCCTGTACACTCAAATGTTTGTACTTCTCAACACATACCCACTGATCCATGTTACGTTCACCATTCTTGTTTGCTTACTACAGTTACTCGTTTCACACACTGACGCTGCTACTGACATGCCTTCAGAGCCTCGCGCGTCCCTCACCCACCAAGTTCCTCAGTCCTGACTTGCTTCAGTCGGGGTCTTGGTAAAGTCTGTTGTTTCCTGACTCTGCTTCAGTGCAATATGACTCGATACACATAGGCAGTGGGTCAACTGTCTGGCTGACACTTCTTCAGTGGGGGGGCCCTGCGTATGCTGTTCTCTCTTCTTCAGCGCAGCAGCTTACACTTAGCCTCATCTCTTTTCTCCATGCATACATTATGTCAGGCACTCAGCTGCCAGTCGCTCCCACATTGCCATAACAAAGAAATGGTCTCAGGGGTGGCACTCCATCTCCACCGGCAACGGCTGCAGGGAGATTCACGGCTTAGTCAATGTTTCCCTAACACAGGTCATAGAGTTACAATTTCACGACTCATAGGTGGTTGTTTAACGCACATAGCTGTCTTGTCCACTCATGTCAATGTCATGCTAACAGCTATCACTTCCACAGGCACGAGGGCTACTCAAAGACCTGTCACTTCTACAGGTACGAGGTTCGAGTCAGATTGCCATTCCAGGCACAGCGGTCACGTAAAGACCTGTCACATCCACAGGCACGAGGGTATGTGGGACCTGTCAGAACCTACAGGTACGTTAGTCACATAGAGGCCTGTCACATCTACTGGCACGAGGGCAGGTAAGACCTGTCAAAGTCTACAGGTACAATAGTCACAGAGAGGTCGGTCACGTCTGCGGACACAGTGGTTCTGTTGATGCCTGTCTGAAGGCAGGATAGTCCTTAGCCCTAATTATTACGGAGATCTGTCGAGTCTGCAGACATGATCAGGGTGAGAAGGCCCGTCGTCCGCTGCAGGTCATTACTCCTGAGACCACATTCATGACGATCATCTCTTCGTTTCACTTAACTAACAATGGAGATTTGGCCACTAATCAGTAGGGACAGGAGGACAGGTTATGGCCGACAAGCTGTCGGTTTCCCCTTTCTGCATTTACCACAGTGAGTATGTCAATATGAACAAATCAGCTAGCACAGTCAGGTACCGTTCCAGTGCCGGGCCGGACGCAGGAGGCGTCACCACCATCTTCTCAGTGTCAGGTTCTGCCTCATGTGGTCGCTAGCCGGCAGGCACGACCCTCTTGGTTCCAGAGTCCACTGTTATGACACCATGGGGGCTTTTTAAACGCACATGGCCCCCGACTTCCATTTCAACCAAATGCTCTCTCCAAAAGCCCAATGGTGCTCCTTCTCTTCTGAGCCCTATAGTGCGCCCGCAGAGCTCTGTACATCCACATATGGGGTATTTCCTTACCAAGAAGAAAGTGTTACAAATTGAGGGGCTTTTTCTCCTCTTACCCCTTGTGAAAAACCACTGGTGCTGTTCTGGCACCGTAGGTGCTTCCTAAATGCGACATGCCCCCCAAAAACCATTTCAGTAAAATTCTGCTTCTCCAGTTTATGTGGTGCATTTTGTGTCCAAAAATGCTGGAAGTTGCAGTTAGTTACTAGATAACTACAACACCCAGCATGCCCTGATACAGCCTATGGTTCTGTGGGTGTTGCAGCATGTTGCACTGTATAGTAGTACAGTTAAGGTTATTGTGTAACATGCTGGGAGTTGTAGTTTTGGTCCGTGTCAGCTGCAGAGCCATAGTCTGTGTCAGGGAATACTGCGAATTGCAGTTAGTAACTACAACACCCAGCATGCCCTGATACAGCCTATGGCTCTGCAGCTGACCCGAACCAAGACTACAACTCCCAGCATGTTGCACTTTATAGTTCAGGTTATGGTGCAACATGCTGGGAGTTGTAGTGTTGGTTCGGGCATGTTTGCATGCATCCGTGGGGCTCTTGGTCTGGTATGAAGGGGGGTGGGATTCTAGTGGTGCAATTTAGTGCGGGTGTCCAGAAGCCAATGAAAATAAATAAAATTAGATGGCACAACTGGCGGCGGCGGCGGCGGCACACATCATACATATCACACATAGGCAGACATCATACACAAATCATACATTACATACACACATCCAGACATCATTCATTAATTACATACACACATCACACAGACATCATACATTACATACACACATCACACATAGACAGACATCATACATTACACACATCACACATACAGACATACACACATCCACTCACACCATACATATACACCCTACATATACAACCACCCTTCCTGCCGCCGCCGCCCGTATTCTCGGCCTCCTCACCTGAGCTGGTCATGAGTGGACATCAGAGCTGTAGTCACACCGCCATATGAGGTTACACGAGTTTGAAAATCTCACCTCACACCGGACGTCCTCTCTCACCTGCCCCTTCATACACTCTGAGCGCCGGTGTGAGGTGCATTAAAGTAAAATAAGGGAGAAGTCTGTCTGTCCCTGCTAGCCCGATACAGGGCTAAATCTATGAAAAATTCACCTGCCCGGCGCCCAAAACTACGTGTCCCGGGCGTCGGGCAATAGGATTTCCACATCCCTGGTGTAGTTTCCAAAATAGCGTGCCATGTGGTTTTCTTTGCTTTTCTGGCACCATAGTGGCTTCCTAAATGAGACATGCCCTTCGAAAACTATTTCAGCAAAATTTGCTTAGAAAAGGACCCAGATTTGGCTTTTTGAGAGTATTGTAGAGCAACCGAAGAGGACATTACCGTCCACACATGGGGTATTACCATACTCCCAAATTTTGAGGGGAATTTTCTCCTATTACCTCGTGTGTAAAAATTTTAAATTTGGGGGGGGGGGGGGGGGGGGGGGGGGGCAGCATTTTAGTGATTTAAAAAATAAAATGTATTTTACACATCCGACTTTAACCCCTTGGGGACAAAGCCCATTTTAACCTTAAGGACCAGGCTATTTCTTGCAAATCTGATTGTCATTTTAAGCATTAATAACTCTGGGATGCTTTAACTTATGAATTTGATTCAGAGATTGTTTTTTCGTGACATTCTACTTTATGTTAGCGGTAAATTTTCGTCAATACTTTCATAATTTCTTGGTGAAAAATACCAAGTTTTTTTTTTTTTTTTACTTTGACGATCTCTGCTTGTAAGGAAAATGGACATTATTACCGTATATACTCGAGTATAAGCCGACCTGAATATAAGCAGAGGCCCCTAATTTCACCCCAAAATCCCAGGGAAAAAAAATAAATTATTGACTCGAGTATACGCCTAGGGTGGGAAATACATCATCCCCCCTGTCATCATCCAGACCCCCATCATCATCACCCTGTCATCATCCCCCCTTCATCATCACCGCCTGTCATCATCCCACACCCCCCCTTCATCATCCCCTTATCATCCCACACCCCCCTTCCTCATCCCCCTTGTCATCATCCCACACCCCCCTTTCATCATCCCCTTATCATCCCACACCTCCCCTTCATAATCCCCTTGTCATCATCCCCTTATCCCACACCCCCTTCATCATCCCCTTATCATCCCCCCCCCCATCATCCCCCTGTCATCATCACCACACCCCCCCCCTTTCATCATCCCCTTGTCATAATCCCACCCCCCCACTTTCATCATCCCCTTGTTATCATCCCACACCCTCCCCTTCATCATCCCCTTGTCATCATCACCGCTTGTCAATGTCTGATACAGTGGTCTTCAATCTGCGGACCTCCAGAGGTTTCAAAACTACAACTCCCAGCAAGCCCGGGCAGCCATCGGCTGTCTGGGCTTGCTGGGAGTTGTAGTTTTGAAACCTCTGGAGGTCCGCAGGTTGAAGACCACTGCGGCCTTCGACATCATCCAGCCCCCTCCCCTTTCACCCCCTTTAGTTTTGTACTCACCTCCGCTCGGCGGGAAGTTAGGGTGCGCTGGTCCGGTGCTGCAGGACTGTACGGTGGGGAGGTCGTCCGGTGGGATAGTCGTTCCGGGCTGTCCATCTTCACCGGGGGCCTCTTCTCCGCGCTTCGGGTCCGGAATAGAGGCGTTGCCTTGACGACGACGCAGAGGGACGTTGGTAATGAACGTCCCTCTGCCTCGTCATCAAGGCAACGTGACTATTCCGGGGCCGGGCCCGAAGCGCGGAGAAGAGGCCCCCCGGTGAAGATGGCAGCCTGGAACGACTATCCCACCGGATGACCTCCCCACCGGACAGTCCTGCAGCACCGGACCAGCGCACCCCAACGTCCCGCCGAGCGGAGGCGAGTACAAAACAAAACTAAGAGGGGGCTGGATGATGTCGAAGGCCGCAGTGGTCTTCAACCTGCGGACCTCCAGAGGTTTCAAAACTACAACTCCCAGCAAGCCCGGACAGCCGATGGCTGCCCGGGCTTTCTGGGAGTTGTAGTTTTGAAACATTTGGAGGTCCACCGGTTGAAGACCACTGAGGGCGGAGAGTTCACTTGAGTATAAGCCGAGGGGGGTGTTTTCAGCACGAAAAATCGTGCTGAAAAACTCGGCTTCTACTCGAGTATATACGGTAATAAATGATATATTAATTCACAAACAATATATCTACTTTATGTCTGATTCATAAAGTTGATGTTTTTACTTTTTGAAGGCTTCAAAGTTTAGCAACAATTTTCCACGAAAATTTCATTATCAGAATTTTTTCGGGACCAGTTCGGTTTTGAAGTGAATTTGATGGTCTTTATGTTCGAAATACCTCATAATGGACCCCATTATGAAAACTACACCCGTCAAAGTATTCAAAATTACATTCAGAAAGTTTGTTAACCCTTTAGGTGTTTCACAAGAATAGCAGGAGAAGGTGGAGGAGAAAATTTAAGATCTTCATCTTTTATACTAACATGTTCTTGTAGACGCATTTTTTATTTTTATTTTACAAGGGGTAAAAGGAGAAAAAGCCACCAAAATGTGTAACCTAATTTCTTGCGAGTAAGGAAATATCTCATATGTGGATGTGAAGTGCTCTGTGGGTGCACTAGAGGGCTCAGTATGGAAGGAGAGACATTGGGCTTTTGGAGATCGAATTTTACTGAAATGGTTTTTGGGGGGCATGTCGCATTTAGGAAGACGCTATGATGCCAAAAAATATAAATAAAAACACGACATGGCACACTATTTGGGAAACTACATGCCTCAAGGAATGTAACAAGGGGTAAAGTGAGCCTTAAACATCTCACAGGTGATTGACAAATTTTCGCTAAAGTTGGATGTAAAAATGAAAATTTTTTTTCCTTCCCTAAAATGCTGGCGTTACCCCAAATTTCTCATTTTCACAAAGAGTAATAGGAGAAAATGCCCCCCAAAATTTGTAACCCCATATATGGATGTTAAGTGCTATGCGGGCGCATTACAGTGCTCAGAAGAGAAGGAGCGCCACTGGGCTTTTGGAGAGAGAACTTGGTTAGAATGGAAAATCGGGGGCCATGTGCGTTTACAAAGCCCCCATGGTGCCAGAACAGCCCTCCACATGTGACCCTATTTTGGAAACTACACCACTCACGGAATGTAATTAGGGGTGCAGTGAGCATTTACACCCCACTGGCGTTTGACAGACCTTTGGAACAGTGGCATGTGCAAATGAAAAATGTAATTTTTCTTTTCCATGGACCACTGTTCAAAAAATCTGTCAGACACCTGTGGGGTGTAAATGCTCACTGCACCCATTATTACATTCCATGAGGGGTGTAGTTTCCAAAATGGGGTCACATGTGGGGAGGGGTCCACTGTTCCGGCACCATGTGCCTTCAATTATAGCCAAATTCTCTCTAAAAAAAAACAACAAATTTTGCTCCTTCCATTCTGAGCCCTGTAGTAAGCTCACAGAGCACTTAACATCCACATATGGGTTATATGGGTGTTACAAATTTTGGGTGGCTTTTTTCTATTGCCCCTTGTGAAAAAGAAAAATTTGGGGTAACACCAGCATTTTTGTGAAAAAAAAAACAAGACATTTTTCATTTTCACGTCCAACTTTAACAAAAATTCATCAAACCCCTGTGGGGTGTTACCACTCACTATACCCTTTGTTACATTACGTGAGGGGTGTAGTTTCCAAAATGGGGTCACATGTGGATGTTTTTCTTTTTTTGCGTTTATGTCAGAACCGCTGTAACTATCAGCCACCCTGTGCAAATCACTAATTTAGGCCTCAAATGTACATAGTGTGCTCTCACTCCTGAGCCTTGTTGTGTGCCCGCAGAGCACTTTACGTCCACATGTGGAGCATTTCCGTACTCAGGAGAAAATTGAGTTACAAATTTTGGGGGTCTTTTTTTCCCCTTTTAACTCTTGTGAAAATGAAAAGTAGGGGGCAACACCAAATTTTTTTACACTAACATGCTGGTGTAGACCACAACTTTTCCTTTTCATACAGGGTAAAAGGAGAAAAAGCCCCCCAAAATGTGTAACACAATTTCTCCCGAATAGGGAAATACCCCATATGTGGCCCTAAACTGTTGCCTTGAAATACGTCAAGGCCCCCAAGTGAGAGAGCGCCATGCGCATTTGAAGCCTAAATTAGGGATTTGCATCGGGACAGACCCGGATGCAAGCATTACACTTGCCTCCGTCGACAAATTATGCTACTACAGTGTTTCCCAGACAGGCTGCCTCCAGCTGTTGCAAAACGCCCAGCATGCCTATACAGTCAATGGTTGTCCGGGAATACTGGGAGTTGTTATTTTGTAACAGCTGGAGGCTCCGTTTTGTAAAAACTGCAGTACGAGACTTTTTTCATTTTTATTGGGGTGGGGGAGGGGGATCAGTGTAAGGGGGTGTATATGTAGTTCTTCATACATAAAGAGAAAAGAAAACCAGGGCGACTCACCACGTACGTATACTTCAAACTTCTTTATTAATCCATGAAGGGTAAAAACAGTGCAGGACACGGGTGGACGGAACACAGGGGGACGTTCGTTCGGGGCTACGGTGCCGTTTCGCAAGATATGCTTCAACTGGCCCACTGGATTAATAAAGAAGTTTGAAGTATACGTACGTGGTGAGTCGCCCTGGTTTTCTTTTCTCTTTATGTATGAAGATTTGCATTGGACTTTGTTATTACCAGTGAGCACCACCAGACGTGGTTCAGCCAGCAGAGGCAGTGATTGACAGGTGCTAGTGATTAGGCGAGCTGTGCCAAGTTTCTTTCTACTATTGAATGGTGTATATGTAGTGTTTTACTTTTAATTTTGTGTAGTGTTTTTTAGAGAACATTCACACGGTCTGGTTCACAGCAAGTTTCCTGCTGGGAGTTTGAGCTGCAGCGGAAAATTTTCCGCAGCTTAAACCTAAAGCAAGAAACTCATGGTGGGAAAAGAGTTAGGGTTAGGTTACAAACTAAATTCATTGTTTCCCCACCAGTGTGCCTCCATCTGTTGCAATACTACAACTCCCAGCATGACTGACTGTCTAGGCATGCTGAGTTGTAGTTTTACAATCTCAGGAGGGCCACAGTTTGGAGACCACTGCACAGTTTTCTTCAAACTGTGGCCCTCCAGATGTTGTAATACTACAACTCCCAGCATGCACTGACAGCCGAAGGGCAAGCTGAGAGTTATAGTTATGCAACAGCTGGAAGGGGCAGTTTGGAACCCAGTGTAGTGGTCTCCAAACTGTGTCGCCCCCCAGATGTTGCAATGCTACAACGCCCAGCATGCCCAGACAGTCAGGCATGCTGGTCGTTGTAGTTCTGCAACATCTACGGAATTGTAGTTTTGTAACATCTGGAGGGACACAGTTTTGAAACCACTGCACCTCTAGGTGTTGCAAAACTACAACTACCAGCATGCTGAGACTGTCCAGGCATGCTGGGAGTTGTAGCTCTGCAGCATCTGAAGGGCCAGATGTTACAGAACTACAATTCCCAGCATGCCTTTGGCTGTCTGGACATGCCGAGTAGTAGCTTTGCAACATCTGGAGTACCACAGTTTGGAGACCACTGCACAGTGGTCACCAAACTGGACCTCCAGATGTTGCAAAACTACAACTCCTAGCATGCCCAGACAGCCAACGGCTTTCTGGGCATGCTGGGAGTTGTAACTTTTAGAAGGCCGCAGTGAAGATCACTCACCAACGATCTTCACTGCCGCCTGCCGATCCGCGCCGTAAGCGTCACCGCCGCAGCTCCCGGGGATCACAGCTGCCAGTAAGCAGCTCTCGCAGCCCCTCCACCCTCGGCTCTCAACTTTAACCCTCCCGCCCCCCTCCTACCATTGGTCGGTCAGTCCTGATCGACCAATGGCAGGGGATAGGAGGAAGTGGCACCCCTGCCACCTTGCTCCTATCCTTCATGGTGATCGGGCTTTCTCTGACAGCCTCGATCACTAGAGACTCTATCAACCTGGAAAAGACGTGATTCGCCGGTCCCCCTAGGTGATGTGCCGGAATGGCTGCCGATAGAATATCAGCAGTCATCCCGTTCCGATCACCGCCCCGTGTGCGGCAGTGACCCGAATTCCCACGGGCGTACAGTTACGCCCTTGGTCCTTAAGTACCAGGGAGAAAGGGCGTACCTTTACGCCCTTCGTCACCAACAGTTTAACAAAAAGTCGTCAAACACCTGTGTGGTGTTAAGGCTCACTATACCCCTTTAGGGGTGTAGTTTCCAAAAAAGTATGCCATGTGTTTTTGTTGCTGTTTTGGCACCTTTATCCTTTTACCCCTTTTAAAAATGTATTAAAAAAAAAAAAAAAAAAAAAAAAAAGTCTACAAGAACGTGAGAGTGTAAAAAAATTAAGATTTTGAACTTTCTCCTTCACTTTCCTGCAATTCCTGTGAAGCACCTAAAAGGGTTAAAGGGTACCTCATCAAATAAACTTTTGATATATTTTAGATTAATGAATGTTGAATAACTTTCCAATAGCATGTTATGGCAGAAAATGCTGGAAGTTGCATTTAGTTACTAGATAACTACCACTCCCAGCATACCCTGATACAGCCTATGGCTCTGTGGGTGTTGCAGCATGTTGCACTGTATAGTAGGACAGTTAAGGTTATTGTGTAACATGCTGGGAGTTGTAGTTTTGGTTCGTGTCAGCTGCAGAGCCATAGTCTGTGTCAAGGAATACTGGGAATTACAGTTATTAACTACAACTCCCAGCATGCCCTGATGCAGCCTATAGCTCTGCAGCTGACCCGAACCAAAACTACAACTCCCAGCATGTTACACTTTATAGTTCTACAGTTTAGGTTACGGTGTAACATGCTGGAAGTTGAAGTTTTGGTTCGGGCGTGTTTGCGTGCATCCGTGGGGCTCTTGGTCGACGGGTGAATATGAAGGGGCGGGATTCTGGGGGTGCAATTTAGTGCGGGTGGCCAGAAGACACTAAAAATAAAATTAGATTGCAGCGCGTGTCAGCCGCCGCCTCGTGCGGAGGTCGACACGCCCCCTTTCCGCGGGCTGTCGGGGCTCCGTACAGGAGATTGCAGGGGGCCCCAGCGGTCGGACCCCCCGCGATCTCAAACTTATCCCCTATCCTTAGGATAGGGGATAAGTTGCTCACCACTGAGTCACCACTGGACTACTCCTTTAATGCTTAAAATGACAGTGGTCAGATGTGCAAAAAATGCTCTGGTCCTTAAGGTCATAATGGGCTTGGTCCTTAAGGAGTTAAAATTGTTCACTTTTACCCCTATAACTTATTTTTCCGTATTTTTTGCACCATGATTTGAAGTTTTTATCGGGAACATTTATATTTTGATGGCACCTTTTGATCACATATTTCCAGGCTCCTCTCCTCCGCCCACCCACCCTGCTCTAGTGACCCCATGCCTTCACACCTCATCCAGTCTCTCTCTCCTGCTATCAGCTGTCACCTAACTAAAATTTTTAACCTCTCCCTCTTCTGGGGTCTTTCCCTCCTCTTTCAAACACTATCATAACCCCTCTATTGAAAAAAACCATCTCTGGACCCGTCCTGTGCAGCCAACTATCGACCAGTCTTAAATCTCCCCTTTATCTCCAAACTACTGGAACGCTTGGTCTACTCCCGCCTTATCCGCCATCTCTCCGAGAACTCTCTTCTTGACCCCTTACACAGTCTGGTTTCCGCTCCCTTCACTCCACAGAAACGGCCCTAACCAAAGTCACTAACGATCTTCTGACGGCCAAATCAAATGGCAATTTCTCTTTACTGATTCTCTTGGACCTCTCTGCGGCTTTTGACACTGTGGATCACCAACTCCTCCTCAGTAGTCTCCGCTCCATCAGTCTCAAGGACTCTGCTCTCACCTGGTTTTCCTCCTATCTCTCTGGCCGCTCCTTTAGCGTCTCGTTTTCTGGCTCTACTTCTCCTCTTCCCCTTGCTGTCGGGGTTCCACAGGGATTGGTCCTGGGTCCTCTACTCTTTTCACTCTACACATCCCCCATTGGAAAAACAATTATTAGATTTGGTTTCCAGTACCACCTCTATGCTGATGACACCCAACTCTATACCTCTTCCTCCAACAACACCGCTGCACTCCTACAGAATACCAGTGACTGTCTCTCTGCTGTCTCAGACATCATGTCCTCTTTATATCTGAAACTAAATCTTTCTAAAACAGAACTTCTTGTTTTTTCTCCATCAACTGATACTGTACCTAACCCTGACATTTCCATCTTGGTATGTGGTACTACCATAACTCCCGGGCAGCAGGCTCGCTGTCTTGGAGTTATACTTGACTGTGATCTGTCTTTCACTCCCCATATTCAGTCTCTTTCACGTTCTTGTCACCTGCATCTCAAAAACATTTCCAGAATCCACCCGTTTCTCACTACTGAAACTGCTAAAACTCTCATTATTGCTTTGATTCACTCCCGCCTCAACTACTGTAACTCTTTACCAATAGGCCTTCCTTTCTCCAAACTCTTTCCTCTCCAGTCCATCCTTAATGCCGCAGCCAGACTCATCTTCCTCTCCAGCCGCTACACCGACGCCTCCTCCCTGTGCCAGTCACTACACTGGTTACCAATTCAGTCCAGAATCCTCAGTCTCACACACAAAGCTCTCCACAATGCTGCACCTCCCTACATCTCCTCTCTCATCTCTGTCTACCATCCTACACGTTCTTTCCGATCTGCTAATGATCTAACACTAACATCTTCTATAATCCGAACGGCTCACTCCCGTCTCCAAGACTTCACTCGTGCTGCACCGGTTCTCTGGAATGCTATCCCTCAATCCCTCAGACTCAACAACAACATCCATAGTTTCAAACGTGGCCTGAAAACACATCTCTTCAGACAGGTCTATAACATTCTTTAATTGGCCTCAACATATCCCCACACCTCTTGTTTGAATAGTTATTGTGTAATTTTATCTCTGATACTTGTCTTTGTTTGTACCCCATAATTGTAAGCGCTGCGGAATCTGTAGGCGTTATATAAATAAAATTATTATTATTTTTATTTTTATTTTTATTTTTATTTTTATTATTATTATTATATTTCAATAGTTTGGACATATCACACGTTTAGGTTTTATTTTTTTCATTTTTAATTTGAAAAATGGGAAAAGGGGGGTGATTTAAACTTTTATTAAAGGACAGGTTAATGCATATTACTTTAAAAAAAAATTTTTCCCCCTTTACACTTTCTTTAGTCATGCAATTGACCAGTGTTATCAGTGCGTCATTGCTTTAGTCTGGCAAAGCAGAATGCAAGGCTGGAGCAACGATCCGATAGCATGGAGAAAGGCAAGAGACCTCCCGCCATGCTCTCAGCTGATCAGGATGGGACAGTCCTGATCAGCCCACTGAGCTAGCCGAAAATGGAATGAACCGCTTTTAGAAGCCACAATCAACTTTAATTGCAGCGTCTAAAGTGTTAACGCTGACATCAGCTCGATCGGCGATGTCCGGCATTAGCAGTGGGTCCTGGATGCAACAGGGACCCACCAGGTATGATACGCACTCAGCTGCTGCGTCATACAGCGGGAGCCCACAGTGTACATAAATATACATCCATTTGTGGGAAGGGGTGGTAAGAGAGTACTACAGGATAGTAACAAAAAAATAAAAAAACACGTATCCCCACGATCTCCCGTAAGGCACCCGGCTCTTCTTTTAAATGGTGCATGTCAACCACAGCACAAAGCGGAGGCTGACATGCCACCCTCCATTAGCTCTATGGGAGAGCTGGAGATTCCCGAGTGCAGTGTTCCAGCTCTTCCTTAGAGATGCATTGACGGGGCAATCGCTAGGTGTGGTGTTCGACACGCCCCATACTGGAGATCACGGTGGGTCCCGCACGATCTTAAACTTATACCCTATCCTGTTTTTTCCTTGCCAGAGATCTTCTTAAAATGGACAGTGTCAGATACCAAAACTTTTTATTTGTTGTACAACTTTCCTAATATACTTCTGGAGAAAAAGTGGATTTTTTTTATTACTTACCATAAAATACCTTTCTCTTAGTCTTCATTGGGGGACACAGACTATGGGAATATGCTCATTCAACTAGGAGGCTAACACTAAAAGTCGGCTCCTCCTTGGCAGGCTATACCCGCACACTGACGATGAGCTAATCAGTTTAGTCACAAAGCAGGAGGAGGAACCAGAACAAAGACCGAAGGACCCCAAACAAAAAAATAAACTGAGGAACCCCACCAACAGGCATACACAGCAACCCTGAAAAAAAAAAAAAAAAAAAAAAACACCTGAAACAGAAGGGAGGGAGCGGTGTCTCCCAATAAGGACTAAGAGAAAGGGATTTAACGTTAAGTAAAAAAAAAAAAATCCAGTTCTATGGGACGTCCCAAAGCAGGAGAAGAAACAAGGGAACATGGTCAGTCGGAAGGCCATCACCACCTGCAACGCTGCATCTGCTGATGCATAGGTATGCATCCTATAGAATGGAAGAACGTGTGTAAAGACCACCACATAGTGGCCTCACACACTTTGAGGGCCGAAGCCCGATTACAGACTGCCCAGGAGGAACCCACTGAACAGGGGGGGGGGGGGGGGGGGGGGGGTAGAAGAGTCTTCCCCTTAGCACGGTATGCCCCAGAGATGGCAGATCGTATCTACCAAGTGATGGTCACCTTAGGAGGCCTAAAGGCCCTGACGCAGACCCTACGGGATGACAAAAAGAGTCAGATTTACAGAAGGACGTGGCAACAGAGGTCCAAACAGTGAAGAGACCGCTACCAAGAGTGAGAAGGTGGAAATCACGAGACAGACAGAGACACAGAGAGAGACAGAGCTCCCCGAGTGACTCAAAGGGGGAAGCCTGCAAAGCACCTAAGACCAGATTGAGGTCCCAAGCTGGGGTGGAAAACGAAAGGGAGGAGCCACCCCCTGAAGGAAAGTTTGAACGTGGGAGTCAGAAGTGAGGGGCTTCTGGAAAAGGATAGGGCAGACACCTGGCCCTTAAAGGAAGTGGTCTACTTAGAGACTATCCTGCAGAAACGGCAAGAGTGTTCACATACTTTTAGGGGTATGGAAACGCTTCTCCGAATGTTTCCAAGAGGCATCCAAGAGCTAGTCAATTTCAGCATGGGAGCTGAACACCTTTGCGAGCCAGCAAAGAATGCTGGAGTAATGACAGGGAGACACGTGCAGCCGGACCCAAGGCACGCCGCTAGGCGTTGGCCGGTGGCGACCGGGTGGGAACGACACAGATAGGTTAGGGTCAAGTTGGTATGTGAAGAAAAAATGAAGGGAAAAAAATCCAGCTCCTGGTGAAAAGCAGAAATCCTAAAACTTAACTTTTAATCATGCACATTAAAAAGGGGGAATGCCACGGCAGGTGGCAAGTGACATGTCACTCTAAAATCAGGAGTAAACTCCAACACGTTTCAAGCTGTTGCTCTTAGTCAAACAGGAGGAATTAGGTGCTTTACATGAAGATAATATACCGGAGGACATCTCATAACTATACTGTCATCAACTTATTGGCATGTACTATTACTAAAAGACAGACATCAGTGCTCGAAAAAGGCTTAACATTTGTACCACTTAATAGTTTTGATCTGTATCAAACTATAAGAGATGTGAATAAGTTAATGCGGACTCTTACGGTTAAAAAACATTTTCTAGGCATAGAATCAGAAAACCAGTTGGAAGACACCTCTAAACCTCAGGTGTTAAATAATATGGGACTTCCAAACATGCCACTTGACATGAATTTTAGTGATCAGGTGCTATGCTTAAATCTTATTGATCTACAAAATCTGTCGTCGAAGATAAGAGATGACATCACATCCACTAAAAAATATTTTCCCCATTTCTAATCCCACTTTCTACCCTATCAATTCCAGAGCTGAAGTAATGGATGTATAATCAACATAGAGTGGAGAGGGACTTGATGAATCTGGAAAGCTCCTACTGTACCATGCAATTTCAACAATATGGAACATAAAGCACTAAAGGACTTGAAAGAGAACCCCCAAATATACATCAGACAAGCTGACAAAGGCGGGTCAATTGTAGTGCTGGACAAAGCCCTCTATGAAAGGGAGATAATGAAAATGTTGAATGACGAATCCACTTATAGGAAAATTCCCTCAGATCCAACCAAGATTGTGAGAAATAAATTGGAGAGGCTTTTGGAGGAGGGGTACACTCTAAATATTATTTCAAACAAACAAAAAGTTTTTATGCCCTGATCATCCCAAGACTCCTGTGTTCCATGCCCTCCCCAAAACTCACAATAATGTGTCCCCACCCCCCTTCTGCCCTTTAGTAGCAGGGATAGAATCTCTCCTAGAAAGCTTGGGTAATTGGCTTGATCATATCCTACAGCCACTAGTATCTAGGACACCGGGTCACATCAAGGACAACAAGTCCCTTCTCAATGCCATGTCCCAGATTGGCTGGAACGGGGAATATGAGTGATGTTACATCTTTGTACAGTTGCATACAACATGATAAAGCAGTTATTGCACTTGGGTTTCATCTCCAGATATATTCTGAGTATAGTGCATGTTTGAGAGAATATGTCAATGAGGTACTTGCATTTCTTCACTGACTTAATTTCCAATGGTCTTTTCTTTCTTCAAGTGACTGGTTGCCCCATGGGGGCAAAGTTCTCCCCTTCCCTGGCAAACTTGTATATGGCATATAGGGAGTAGAGTCGTCTGTATGCGGATTATAACCCACAGTGATATCATATGGTACTGGAGATATATAGATGAACTCCTAGTGTGCCAGGGGTATGGAGGAGAATACGGCTGATTTTCTGTCATTTTTTAATGACAATGATTTGAATTTGCGTTTTTACTATACAAAGGGAAAAAAGTGTCAATTTTTTAGATGTCACTCTTATTGGTAACAATATTACACATCAAATTGATACAAAACTGTACTGTAAGATTACATTGGGGAACAGCATTCTGCATGCCCACAGTGGTCACCCAAAACACACCACCAAAAATCTCTCAATCGAGGAGTACATCCGAGCCAAAAGAGCTTCCTCAAATGAGACCTACTATGAACAAGCTAGCACCGGCATCACCAACCGGTTAAAAAAACAAAAAACAAAAAAGAGAGGGTACAGTGGTGCTACTCTAGCAAGAGCAAAGTCGATTTCAGACTCTAAATCCAGGGAACAGTACTAGTCACCCTCTAATATGGATCATTCTGAACCCTCTTTTCCCCCTACAGTCGTAATTTTGACCAAATTTAAAATATTATAAAAATATGATTTGGTTGGCTTACTGGCCCCCCGAGTAAGATGTGTGGCCAAAAAAGCCAAGTCACTGGGGACCATTTTATCCCCGAGTGACTTTCCAGTGGTAGGAACGGAGAGTACATGGCTTCATACCACTGGCAGCCACAAATGTGTCAGACCTAGCTGTAATATATGCATCTTTATGCAGTCTTCTCATCAGGTTACGTCTATGGCCACTGGCACTAGTTACACAATCAGGAATTTTATCAATTGTGACAGTGAATATGTAGTTTATTGTGTAACATGCGACATGTGCAAACTACAATACATAGGATGCACCGGCCGCAAACTCAAAAGTCGCATGTATGAGCATCTTTCCTCTCATTCTAATTTTTCGTCTCGTTCGATGTCTGGTCTTACCAGGCACCTATCTGAGAAACATGGGGGGAAAAGTAATACGATCTATATTCAAGGTATTGAAAAGGTACCCCCCCTAAACGGGGTGGCAATTGGTCACACGCACTATTTACCAGAGAGAATTCTTAAAATGGGGACCCGAGCTCCAACGGCCTCAATTATAGTAATGACCTGATTTATTTCTATTGACCTGTCTAAGATGGGAGATTGCTGCCACACATACAGATCATAGGATGTTCTTCAATGTCTATTCGGTTGCCTGGCCGTTTGACATACATTGATTCATATCTATTGCAGGCATCTTTTTCAGCTGTTTCTTACATTAAGGTTTGATATTCGGGCGACATAAGTTCTATGCTCACCACACTAGTAATATTGATACATAATGATCCAAAACTCTAGTCCCGACAGTGATAGCTGGTTTCATTTGCATTTGTTCATTCATTTATTTCCTATTCAGTGGTGCTGAGAGGTACATATAATGATTTTTTATTATATTTTTTCTTCTTTTTGGTACTTTTCACATTTTGCATTTACAAGTACAGTAATATCAGACCATGGGACGAAATGTGCCGTTTTTCGTTTTAAATAATCTTGCTAGTTGGTATATTATTATTGATGGCCTGATGACCTGCATTGGTTCATGTTTATTTTTCTGCATATCTTTTACGGAATGGTATCTGCATTATCAAGACCATTCGTTATATATTGCCTGGGCTGTATACATTTGCTAGATATGTCTCTATTCTGATAACTTTGGTGATATGTTATGTCCTGTGCCGATACATAGTGATACAATGTACTGGTATCTGATATCAGCATTGGCTTCCACCTGTGGCTAATGGACATCGTTCTGCCAGTTTTATGTCACTGTTCACACCTTGTGTTTTTGGCTATCATCAGTTCCTTATTATCCACAATGGAGGGTTAAACTGTTGATAGGACGGTGTATAACTGATTTTATTTGTTCATTGATTTATTATTTATTTATTTTCTATTCAGTGATTTTGAGAGGTACACTTAATGCTATATTTCTTATGATACTGTTCACATTATGCATTACAAGTACAGAAATATCGGACCATGGGAAAAAAATGTGTGGGACGTTGGGGGGGGGGGGGGGGGGGGGGGGCAAAGCTGCGCCATCACATGATGATAATGGGGGGGGGGGGTATAAATACGGTTAAGTACTGTGGAACCGCCGTGTTGTTCAATGTACATACCGTAAATATATAAGCCCTACCAGAAAATAAGCCCTAGTGTGTTTTTTTGTGACTAAAATGAATATAAGACCCGGTCTCATTTTCGGAGAAGCACGGTAGTGATAAAATGTTACTGGTATTTGACACTGGTCTCCATCTGTGGCTAATTGACATAATTCACCCAGTTTCATGTCACTGTTCACATCTTGAGTTTTTGGCTACTCATCAGTTCCTTATTATCCACAATGGAGGATTCAACTGTTAATAGGAAAGTGTAATTTTGTATTACCATCAACATTTTTGCCACCATTTTGAATGTATATGGCAGCTACTGCACTATCCTTCACGAATAATATATATATATATATATATATATATATATATATATATATATATTTACATACATACACACACACACATTTTTTAAATTTGTAATTTTTTTTTTTATTATGGAGGCTGTGCTATTGATTTCCAGCGTTCCAGATTTCCTCATTTAGATCCAGTAGCAATGAATGTATTACTTGCTACATCATCTGCAGTAGCAAGAATAAACGCTGATGGGACAGTGTATTATTATTTCACTGTCATGCTAAACATTAATGCCAACTGGTATATTGTCACTTATGTCCCAGACATCAGCATTTATTGATTTATTCTGCACAGTGTGTACATGGTTTGATGTTTGACCAAAGAAATTTCACACGGGGGAACATGGTATGTTCACACCATGGGTTTGTGACACGCATTGATGTACACACTATATATATATATATATATATATTATATATATATATATATATATATATATATATATATATAATATATATATATTTTATACGCACACATTGTTCCATACACCATGTTCCTCATGATCACGTGTTATTCGGTGGTATGCGTGGATATATACGAGTTATACAAGAATATGGTTCAATATATCTCCACTAGCATACTTGTGTGTTTTAACTTTTCTATTCAGGCCAGGAAGAGGTTAATGTGACTTCATCCCTGCTAGGTTAATTATGCCTCACCTGGTTGGCCTTGCCTTGATCCATATGTCAGTTCCTGTCTGACAGGGGCGGAAAGTGTGACCCATGGTGGGTTCTGGATTGTCTCTGTAGGTATTTAAACCCCCGTGGGACATGGTGTCAGTGCCATGACTAAGAGCAACAGCTCGAAACGCGTCAACGTTTACTCCTGATTTTAGAGTGACATGTCACTTGCCACCTGCCGTGGCATTCCCCTTTTTTTAATGTGCATGATTAAAAGTTAAGTTTTAGGATTTCTGCTTTTCACCAGGAGCTGTTATTTTTTTCCTCTCATTTTTTCTTCACTGTCCTACAGGGAGTGGCGGCTCCTGCATCCGTGCTCCAGGACTTATATTTCGGAGGAATCTATGAAGAGTGGGTGAGCTGATCTACTTTTGCTTTTATTATTTGTCAAGATGGTGTGGGTAGACAGGGGAGGCTTAAGAGCCATGGATAGTATCCCTGTCTCCCAACCTAGAAAAAAAAAAAAAAAAAAAAAAGTGAAAAACGAAGTAGAAAAGACCAGGTCTCGGGAGCTCCAGAAATGTCTGCCTCCTGCTGACACTAGCTAAAACTCATTGTCAGAGAGCAGGTATAGCCTGCCAAGGAGGAGCCGACTGTTTCCTTAGTGTCTGCTTTCTAGTGGTAAGCGCGTATACCTATAGTCTGTATTCCCAATGAAGCAAGAGAGAAATTTTACTTCCTTTTTATAGAAATCATGGCTTATAAAATCATGGGACGTTTGACATACCTTGATTTTCAATATCTATTGTAGGAATCTTTTTCTGCTGTTTCTTACATTAAAAGGGGTATCCAGGCAAAAAAAATTTTTTTTATATATCAACTGGCTCCAGAAAGTTAAACAGATTGTAAATTACTTTTATTAAAAAATCTTAATCCTTCCAATAGTTATTAGCTTCTGAAGTTTCTGTCTAACTGCTCAATGATGATGTCACGTCCCGGGAGCTGTGCATGATGGGAGAATATCCCCATAGGAACTGCACAGCTCCCGGGACGCAAGTCATCAGAAAGCAGTTAGACAGAAAACAACAACTCAACTTCAGAAGCTAATAACTATTGGAAGGATTAAGATTTTTTTAATAGAAGTAATTTACAAATCTGTTTAACTTTCCGCAGCCAGTTGATTATAAATATATATAAATATATATATATATATATATATATATATATATAAAAAGTTTTGGCCTGGAATACCCCTTTAAGGTTTGATATTCGGGCGACATAAGTTCTATGCCGCCACACTAGTAATATTGATACATAATGATCCAAAACTCTAGTCCCGACAGTGATAGCTGGTTTCATTTGTATTTGTTCATTCATTTATTTCCTATTCAGTGGTGCTGAGAGGTACATAGCTGAAGCACATGCATGGACAAAGTCCAGTAAGTGAAGGTGGGCTAGCATTCCTCTGTGCGCTCTCTTGTCTCATAGGACAGGAGAAAGCACAGAGGAGTACTATCAGACAGGAGAGAGCATAGAGACATGCTAGCCCACCGTCACTTACTACACTTTGTCCATGCCTGTGCTTCAGCTTGGAAAAAAGCCATGGTTTTATAAGCCATGATGATTTCTATAAAAAAGGAAATACATTTTTTTTTTTTTTTTTTTTATGAAGTATATTAGAAAGGTTAATGTTTTGTCAAGATGTACAACATAAGTTTTTGACTGCAACAGTGTCCACTTAAAACAGTCCTTGACGGCTCCATGAATAAAATGCAAAAGAAATAAGCACAGTCCTTGTGTATATGATTGTAGTTGATTTGCCTAGGCAAGTTACAACTGACATAAAATTATAGGACTAAAAACACAGATCATACATAATTTGCAGGTTCTCGCAGGGGTTATAGGAGTTTTGGCAAAAATTCATATCCTGCTGGGGTCGGGATAAAATAGAAGAAAAACCTATACTTACCAAATCCCAGTCCCCCACAGCTCCTGTTGAGCTCCATCTGTTCCCTCATCTTCTATCTTCCGCTTCTAAAATGAGCACTCAGTGCAGGACCTGATGGCTCAGCTAATCACTGGCCGCACTGGTGTCCTGTCTTGGACAACAATTGGCTGGGTGGTAAGGTCCTGCAGGGGAAGGAGTGTATAGGTTTTTGTCTATTTATTACTGGCCCAGCAGAATATCAATTTTTGAAAAAACACTGGATGACCCCTTTGATCTGAATATCACGCTTTACATTAAATATTTACATGAACTGCAAATTGTAACAAGAGAAAGGTAGTTCTTACCAGTTATGGTACAGCAACCCCAACGTGGTGAAAAAGAATGGAATAATAAGGTAGAGGGAAAAGAGATGATCATCACGGCAATCACCTAGAAAGTACGAAATGATCAATATATGACCCTAGCACTGGAAACACAAACATATAGGCTGGCATTTATTATTGTGTGTACACCTTTTTTTTTTCAGTCTACATTTGGTACTATTTTGGCGCTAGTGTCTTTTTGCACCTTTTTGTTTACACAGTTCTGGAGTTAAAATCCACTGATTTCGAGTCTACGCATGATATTGACAGGTTTTGTTAACTGTGCCTTTTGTCAAATAGCCATGAAAAAAGCCACGCCACAGCCTTCATACGCGGAAAAACCGAAGCACGCTGTAAGACTGGAGTGGTAAAAAAGTAGCAGTGCGGCCAGGAGTCGCTTTCAGCCTACAATACAGCGGCTGCAGCTGCGATTGCTGGGCCAGGAGAGGGGAAGGCGCTAAGCCAGCAACTGCACAGATAGGTTAGCGCCGTGCCCCTTTTTCGCATGTGGGTAGATCAGGGGAAGGCTTAGGAGCCATGGATGGTATCCCTATCTCCCAGAACCTGTGGAAAATAAATCCTGACTAAACAATCTAACTGGAAAATAAGAAAAAGACCAGGTGGGAGATTTATCAAAACCTGTGCAGAGGAAAAGTTGTCCAGCTGCCCATAGAAACCAGATTACTTCTTTCATTTTTCCCAGGCCTTTCTAAAAATGAAAGAAGCAAGCTGATTGGTTTCTATGGTCAACTGGGCAAGTTTTCCTCTGCACATGTTTTGATAAATGTTCCCCAAGATCTGGAGAGCTCCAGACCTGTATCTGCCTCCGTCTGACACTAAGCTAAAAACAGATTAGCTCATTGTCAGTGGGCAGGTATATCCTGCCAGGAAGGAACAGACTTCTTTGTTTCCTTAGTGTCAGCCTCCTAGGGGCCAGAGCATATACCCATGGTCTGTGTCCCCCTAATGAAGCAACCGAGAAAAACCCTTTACTTGCAGACATAATATACGGAAAACAGACTATGGATGAACAATGCAATAAACAATATAACAACCCCGGAGTAGTGCAAGAGCCATTCAAGTACTCACCATTCAGTTCTGCAACATTAAAGATTATTATAGAACCAGCAATGACTAAAGACTGACCAGCCTCCAGACCGTTGATTCCAGCCAGAATATTAATGGCGTTGGTACAAAACACTGCCAGCATCCCCATGTATACATAATATAGGACACCTATACAAAGACAGAAATAATGCAATGGAAAACAATGTTATGTGTGTGCTTCACATTCGGACTGAAATAACAATGTACTCTGCTGTCTCGCTGCACAGTGTCTGTATTGTATTTATGTGAAGGAGGGAAAAAAAAAAACCTTACTCTTTCTATATATTTTTATTAGAGGTACACTTTCAGATCTGTCACAAATATTTTCTCTTCAATGGAGATATATGCTGAGACTATCATATTTACAATTGATCACTACTGTGACCACTAAATACTAAATTTACCATCCACCAAATTAATAGTAAAACGTAACTTTTAGTGTTTCATTTCGCATTAAAACCATTTCCACCAAGTCACTCACAGTATTTTGGATATCAATGCAATTTCTATGCTTGCTACGTATTTTGCATACTAAAGGCGTTGTGGCTGCAGTCCACTCCCTACCAAATTTTACTATTAATTTGGTGGACAGTAAATTTAGGATTTAGTTGTCACGGTAGGGACCAACTGTAAATATGATATGAAATTGATCCTCCTTCCACTGGTCCATTTTCTGTGTGGCATATGCTGAGACTATTCCCTAATGCAGTGGTTTCCAACCTTTCCACCTCATACTTGCGACATGTTCGTGATTAATTTTGTTGATGTTACTTCATATGTTTAAGCTTTCCTTTAATTCTTATTCTCTCTTCAGACCCGAGTGCCACTCTGGAGTAGAATACAGGATTTAACTCATGATCAGTACAGGGTAAGTAATGTATGTACACAATTACTCCACCAGCAGAATAGGGAGTGCAGCTTTGGAGTAGAAATTGAAATTGGTTCTGGTTTGACCATCTCGCAATCGAATGGATCAGAATATGAAGTCTGTAGGAAATAAAGCGGGCCGTACATTCAAGTTTCATCTAAGGCCTCACAAAATCTAGAACTGCAACAGACCACGCTATTGAGAACAGTAAATCAGTAAGCTGACTATTCTCAGGCAATTAATGTGAATAGACCTGCTGAAGGGTGCCTCAGTATGAATTGACATCCCTTATTTGAAAGAATGCTGATGTTTAGCTGAGAAGCATAGCAATAAAGTCAGGAAGGTAAGCTGCTTGTGCTCTATTACTGATTGCTCTTGGTAGGACGGTGCATGATTAACTGGTCCCAGAATGGACTGTATGTGTGCTCCCTGCAGACTGGTAGAAGTGTCCTCCCTCGGCTTATCCTTATTAATGTACAATGAGCCATCCTACAGCCAGCTATGGAAAACATGGCTGCCTCCTGCAGTGATTGAATAATGGGTGCCTACAGTAGTAAGCACACAGCACCATATTGTAGCATCATAGTAGATCTGCTGACACAGGGGAATGTGGTGGTCTCCATTGGGATGGAGGGACAGGGGAGGCAACTGCAGTTATTTCCTGAGGATTTCCTCCAGTCCAGTGAGCGCTGGGCAAGGAGCGCAGCAGGCAGCAGCCTAGGCTCTGCGGCCCCCCTCTATTGGTCACTCAGACACTGAAGAGGAGGAGGGAGTTGCTGGCAGACAACAACCCAGGCTTCTCCTGCACTGCTTCATGTGTACCCACAGCTCAGCCTGCTACACCCACCCCGAGGACAGTCTCCAGCAGTGGCAACACACCGGCTGAGGATGATAAGCAGATCCGGTCTGCAGGTCACATGTTCCAGAGTCACGTGATCATAGATCACGTGATACCCAGAGGTATAGTGATTACCTCCTAAGGGGAGGAAAGCCCCGGAGTTCCGGCAATGTGACCCGCGACCACGTGACGAAAATCGCCACGTGATCGGGGATGACACGCCGGCCCTCCGGACAAATGCGTTCCACGCTGGGAGCGCTCCCAATGCGCAAGCGGAGATGGATGGAACACCTCGACGCCTGCGCACCAGGGCGTGTCGGCGACCCGATGCGCTCCAGGGCGGAACGCACTAAGGCGACTATCAGTAAATTGTTAAAGAACCAAAAACGCCCATCCCACGGACATGTTTACAAAAACAGGGAGGCAAGTAATACATTAAGAGAAACATGTTCAATTAAAAACATATACAATACCTGATATAGTATAATATAAAAAGGATACAAATATCAAAATATATAAAATAAGTGTACACATGTACACGCAGGTGCAAAGACATATGCACGTGCATGTACACATGCATAAAGCACTCAGGTCGCACATATGCTAACATACACACCCATACTCTCATATTATATATATATATATATATATATATATATATATATATATATATATATACACATACACATTCACATATACTTAGAAATAAACATATACACGTATTGACATACACCTACACACATAAATGTATACACACATAAAAAATACATATACCAGTGTACATACATACATGCATGCACATATAGTCACACATAGATATCACATTAAACACATAGAGCATATTCTAACATATCACATCTCAATCACAGGCATATAATTAATTTAACATTATAAAAAGAGAGAGAGATAACACATAATATATATATATATATATATATATATATATAATATATAAATATATATATATATATATATATATATATATACATATACATGTATCCATGTGTATACGCACACACATGCGTAAAAGCACGGTGTGTGCACATACACACACAGCCACATTCTTCCATATGAAAGGATAGCTAAAAATACATACTCCACAATATATGCATGTCATATAAAATTCGCGTCAATTACTTGATGTATAGAGGAATCAATGCACTTGTTCTAAGGATTCATTTAACCCCCGGGGCATTAAGGTGTTCAATTTGAAGATCCAAAACATCTCCTTATTACATAGTAGTTTGTAATTATTATTTGGAATCTTTTCAAGAGGTGTTATTCTTAATAGTGTTGGGTCTCTATTGTGTTGGAGGTAAAATGCCTAGATACACTATGGAGGTTGAAGCCATGGCGTATATTGAATCTATTGGCCATTGATACGCTGTCTTAAACTCGTAGTGGTTCTACCAATATATCTAAGGTCACAACGGACACTCCAGTAGTATATTGATATAGCCACTAGCACAGTTAAGGTAAATCCTTGATGTAATTGGGTTTACAGGTGAAATCTGTCACCAACGGAGGACAACCAAGAGAGATTGGATCTAGCCTTTTTGACTCGATTCAATACCTCACATGGCCACATCAAAAAGATCCTTTCAAAAAATTGGGACCTCATCACACAGGATCCCATTATGGAGAAAATAGTCCCTAAAAATCCTAGATGCATCTTTAGAAGATCAAAGACCCTAAAAAACCTCATTGCACCATCAATACCCACTAAGCAAAAAAAGATATTTACCCCACGGAGGGAGGTGGGTACGTTATTTGGAGGTGAGGCTATTACAGGGGCCTACAAATGTGGACTTAAGAATTGTAAATGTTGTGACATTATTATGCACAGGAGAACCGAAATTCCCATAGCCGATTGTAAACCCTATTACATCAAGGATTACCTTAACTGTGCTAGTGGCTATATCATATACCTACTGGAGTGTCCGTGTGACCTTAGATATAGTGGTAGAACCACTACGAGTTTAAGACAGCGTATCAATGGCCATAGATTCAATATACGCCATGGCTTCAACCTCCATAGTGTATCTAGGCATTTTAACCTCCAACACAATAGAGACCCAACACTATTAAGAAATAACACCTCTTGAAAAGATTCCAAATAATAATTACAAACTACTATGTAATAAGGAGATGTTTTGGATCTTCAAATTGAACACCTTAATGCCCCGGGGGTTAAATGAATCCTTAGAACAAGTGCATTGATTCCTCTATACATCAAGTAATTGACGCGAATTTTATATGACATGCATATAATGTGGAGTATGTATTTTAGCTATCCTGTTCATATGGAAGAATGTGGCTGTTGTGTGTATGTGCACACACGTGCTTTTACGCATGTGTGTGCGTAATACACATGGATACATGTATATATATATTATATATATATATATATATATATAGTATATATATATATATATATATATATATATATAATATGTGTATTCTCTCTCTTTTTATAATGTTAAATTAATTATATGCCTGTGATTGAGATGTGATATGTTAGAATATGCTCTATGTGTTTAATGTGATATCTATGTGTGACTATATGTGCATGCATGTATGTATGTACACTGGTATATGTATTTTTTATGTGTGTATACATTTATGTGTGTAGGTGTATTGTCAATACGTGTATGTGTGTATGTTTTATTCTAAGTATATGTGAATGTGTATGTGTGTATGTGTGTATATATATATATATATATATATATATATATATATATATATATATATATATTTATATATATATATACACATATGAGAGTATGGGTGTGTATGTTAGCATATGTTGTGACTGAGTGCTTTATGCATGTGTACATGCGCGTGCATATGTCTTTGCACCTGCGTGTACATGTGTACACTATATTTATATATTTTTATATTTGTATCCTTTTTTATATTATACTATATCAGTATTGTATATGTTTTTAATTGAACATGTTTCTCTTAATGTATACTTGCCTCCCTGTTTTGTAAACATGTCCGTGGGATGGGCGTTTTTGGTTCTTTAACAATTTACTGATAGTCGCCTTAGTGCGTTCCGCCCTGGAGCGCATCGGGTCGCCGACACGCCTGGTGCGCAGGCGTCGAGTGTTCCATCCATCTCCGCTTGCGCATTGGGGAGCGCTCCAGCGTGGAACGCATTTGTCCGGAGGGCCGGCGTGTCATCCCCGATCACGTGGCGATTTCGTCACGTGGTCGCGGGTCACATTGCCGGAACTCCGGGCTTTCCTCCCCTTAGGAGGTAATCACTATACCTCTGGGTATCACGTGATCTATGATCACGTGACTCTGGAACATGTGACCTGCAGAACGGATCTGCAGGTCCTCAAACCATCCTTCCATTAGAACACAAGCAACCAATTAACACGGACATGGTATGTATTTAAGGGGGCTGTTATTACTTTGCTTTGATATATGCCTGAGGAAGGAGGCGATCCTGTAAGCCCTCCGAAACGCGTCGCAATAAAAACCTACCCTATCTATCCACGGA